>NW_011504212.1:0-3705 GCF_000495115.2 Populus euphratica
TATTTATTTTATTTTCTCTTTTCACTTTGCTTGTATCTAACTTTGTTTTTTTTTTTTTTTATGTTTTCTTCTTCATTTTATGATATTCCTACACGTGCATAGAAGTGTGGTCGCATACATTAAGTGGTAGACTTTGTAAAGTATCCTCATAATTTTCAGAAAATATGGCTGAAGAACATAACCAATCTCTTTATAATGAGAATAACAGTATTAGAACACTTGGAGACCACATGAATCCTACAAGAACAAGTACACTATCATGCATTGTTTTTCCTCTTGAAGCATCTCATTTCAATTTTAAGCCAAATATTATTCAACTTTTACTTTCTTTTCATGGCTTAGATTTAGAAAATCCATGCTTGTATTTAAGGGAATTTGAGGAGGTCTGTAACACCTATAATGACTCAAATTGTAGCATGAACACCATCAGACTAAAGATTTTTTCTTTTTCATTAAAACATAAAGCAAAAACATGGCTAAAAAATTTGAAATCAGGATCCATTCGTGCTAAGGATGAAATGCAATAACAATTTTTAAAGAAGTTTTTTTCATCTCACAGAACAAACTCTTTCAAAAGATTTCACTCAAAAACCAGGAGAAACATTTTACAAATGTTGGGATAGGTATCGAGACTTGCTTAATACTTGCCCTCATCATGGTTTGAAATATAAAGATTGATTTCACATTTTTATATAGGATTAACACATAGAGATAGGCAAATAGTTAAATTAATGTGCAATGAAACTTTTGAAGATAAAAACCCTAATGAAACAGTGCAATACCTAGACTTGCTAGTTAAAAATGCTCAAAATTAGGACACAACAGGCACTTATGAGGCACCAGGTAAAACCCAACCTCATACATCTAGTGGAGGAATGTATAACCTTAGAAAATATCATGACTTCTAAGCTAAATTTGCATCTTTAGCTAGAAAATTCAAAGTACTATAATTGAAAAAGAGTGGTCAATTAAAATTTATTTAAGACTTTGTGCGTCAAATTTATGAAACTAATGAACACTCAACCAATAATTGTCTAATTTTGCCTTCTTTTAGGCAATGTCTCCATGAAAAAGTTAATGTTTTAAACACTTTTCAAAGGCTCAATCATAACCCATACTCGTATACATATAACTTTGATTGGAGAAATCACCTAAATTTTAGTTAAATGAGTGATAATAATAATGTACAAACTTCACAATATCGTTTCAAGCACACTATAATTTTCAAAGTTCTCATGGATATGCACCTTCTTATGCTCCACCTTCTAGAAGAAATCTTGAAGAAACATTACATGCATTCTTTGAAAAGCAAGAGACAATCAACACTCAACTTGCTTAAAGCATGATAGATTTTAAAGATACTTTTACAAAGTTCATATCTACTCTCAGTTTTCAAGAGAAAGGTAAGTTTCCATCTCAACCACAAGAAAATCTCAAGAGGTAATACAATACAAGTGCAAGTAGTTCGGGAAGCCAACACATGAATAAAGTCAAATCAGTCATCACTCTTCATAGTGGTAAGGTTATTGAAAAAACCCACTCTTGAACATTGTAAAAAACATGATGAGTCAATCTATGAGGGTAAAAAAGAGGTTGAATCTAAATAATGCAAATAAAAGATTGATTTCCCCACCAACACCTTCATCTCCTCATGTCATGACCAAACAAAAGAAAGTCAATCACAACTCTAAAATCTTTGAAACTTTTAAACAGGTAAAGATCAATATACCTTTGCTAGATGCTATTAAACAGGTACCTTTTATACTAAATTTTTGAAAGATCTATGCACTATGAAAAGAAAATTAAATGTGAAAGAGAAAGTCTTTTTAGCCAAACAAGTAAGTGTCATTCTTCAGAACAATAATGCTTTGAAATATAAAGACCCTGGTTGTCCTATAATTTCTTGCTTTATTCGAGAACATAAAATTCAAAGAGCCTTACTTGATCTTTGAGCTAATATGAATTTACTTCCATATTCAATCTTTTAGAGTCTCAATCTAGATAAGTTAAAATAAACTTTATAACTGTCGTACTTGCTGATAGATCTGTAAAAGTGCCTAGAGGAATAATTGAAGATGTGTTAGTACAAGTCGATAAATTCATTTATCCTGTAGATTTTATTGTCTTAGACACACAACTTGTTAAAGTATATAATTCATTTCTTGTTATTTTAAGACGTCTTTTTTTAGCAACTTCTAATACATTGATCAATTATAACAATGAACTGATGAAGTTATCATTTGAAAACATTACATTAGAGAAGAATATTTTTAACGTTTGCAAGCAACCTGGGGATGATAATGATTTACAGGAAGTGGACTTTACTAAAAAATTAATTCATGATCAATTTCCAACCACTTCTAGTGAAATTGAGATTGATGAATCTGATGATTTGCAAATGGTTTATTTTTAGAAAGAATCAATGGCAAGTAATTGGAGACCATAAATTGATGAATTGCCACCATGATCAATTAAGTCCATACCTTTAAGCGTTTAACCAGCCAAACCTAATTTGAACTCGTTACCATTCAATCTCAAATATTCATTTTTGAGATAAAATAGAACTTTTTTTAGTAATAATCTCTTCCAAACTTAGTGCACATTAAAAAGTTAAGTTATTACAAACTCTAAAAATGCATAAAAATACATTAGAATGGGCTACAGCTGACATAGAAGGAATTAGTTATTTATAGGAAAATATTAAACCTTATAGAGAAATGCAACGAAGACTTAATTTTAAATGAAAGAAATAGTGAAAATTGAAGTCATTAAGCTTCTACATAATGGAATCATTTATCGTATTTCTGACAGAAAATGGGTAAGTTCTATGATTAGTACTTAAAAGTACATTTTTATCAAGGTTTTATATCATCATTTTGCACTTGAAGTATCAATAACTCTTTAACTAAAACATGTTTTACAATAACATATCTAATAATATAATGTACCTTTAATTTATGGTAAATTTTTATTTTAAATAGAGACCTATCACATAAATAAAAGGATTGATTGATGAGTTTAAGAATTCAAATTGAAAGGACAAAGAGATGGCCAAACTTAAAGGATAAAGAGATGGCCAAACTTAGAAAAGAGATGTCGGTGCAATCCAAACCGGAACACTATTTGGTAAATGGGTCATATCTGGAGCTATATATCTCAGATTTAGGTCCAATTTATATGGATGGAAAGGTAAGACATAGGCCTACAACTTACAAGTAGAGGTCTGTTTTTTAAAAGGCCATTTTCAAGTCCAAATTATAGCAACAATGAAGAAGTCTGAATCTGTCATTCAGCTCGAAAACTGTTCAGTGTTTGGTCCATACCTGAAGTTATAGAAGTCCAAATGATATCCATTCTTTTTTCCTGAAAAGTTGAGATAATTTTTTACAACTTTCATCTTTAAGTGGTTCCAATTCTAATGTTATCAATGATGTTTTAGGCAGACAAGAGAAGATAAGGATTGTCACCAAGTCAAAAGTTGGCCACCCACTCATCAATTAGTCATCAAATCAATAGTTTCCAATTTTAGCCTATAAAAGGAGGCATTTGAAATGCATTTTGGCATATTGGTTTCCACATAAAGATTATGCTCTTGCTTTCTCTCTTTGTATTTTTGTAATGCTTAAGTTTTTGTTTCATTAATATCAAGTTTATGAATTTTATTTCCTTTCCTTTACTTAGTTAACTCTTATCTTATTTATGTTC
>NW_011504212.1:4367-6726 GCF_000495115.2 Populus euphratica
TCATTTTAATTTTAAACCAGGTATTATTCAACTTTTACCTTCTTTTCATGCCTTAGATTTAGAAAATCCATATATACATTTAAGGGAATTTGAGAGGTTTGTAACACTTATAATGACTTAAATTGTAGCATGAACACCATCAGATTAAAGTTTTTTTTCCTTTTTCATTAAAAGATAAAGATAAAACAAGGCTATGAAATTTGAGACCAGGATCCATTCGTGCTTGGAAATATAACAACAGTTTTTAAAAAAGTTTTTCCCATCTCACATAACAAAATCTTTCAAAAGACAAATCACCATTTTCACTTATAAACCAGGAGAGAATTTTACCAATTTTGGGATAGGTATCGAGACTTTCTTAATACTTGCCTTTATCATGGTTTTGAAATATAGAGATTGGTTTCATATTTGTATGAAGGGTTAACACCTAGAGATAGGCAAAAGATTGAATTAATATGCAATGAAACTTTTAAAGATAAAGACCTTGATGAATCAATGGAGTACATAGACTTTTTAACTGAAAATGCTCAAAATTCAGACACTGCAGGTACTTATGAGGCACCGAGTAAAACTTAAACTCATATATATAGTGTAGGTATGTACAACCTTTGAGAAGATCATGACCTCCAAGCTAAATTTGCATCTTTAGCTAAAAAAGTCGAGGTACTAGAATTGAAAAAGAGTGGTCAATTAAAATATGTTGAAAACATTGTGTGTCAATTATGTGAAACAAATTAACACTTAACCAATGATTGTCCAACCTTGCCTTCTTTTAAGTAATGTCTCCATGAACAACCCATGCTTGAAACAGTTTCAAAAGGATCAACCACAACCCATACTCGCAAATATATAACCCTGGTTGGAGAAATCACCTAAATTTCAGTTAGAAGAGCGATAATAACAATGTACAAACTTCACAACCACCGTTTCAAACACACCATAATTTCTAAAATTCTCTTGGATATACACCTTCTTATGCTGCACCTTCTAGAAGAAATCTTGAGGAAACATTGCATGCATTCATTGAAAAGCAAGAGATAATCAATACTCAACTTGCTCAAAACATGACAGATTTTAAAGATACTCTTACAAAATTGACATTTGCTCTCAGTTTCTAAGATATAGGTAAGCTTCCATCTCAACCACAACAAAATCTCAAGAGGCAATACAATGCAAATACAAGTAGTTCCGGAAGCTAACACATGGATCTAGTCAAATCAGTCACTACTCTTTGCAGTGGTAAGGTTATTGAAAAACCCACTCTTGAACCTTGTAAGAAAGATGATGAGTCAATCTTTAAGGGTAATGAAGGAGTTGAATTTGAAAATTGAAAAGAAAAGACTGATTCCTCGCTAGCACTTCCATTTTCTCATGCCATGACCAAACAAAGAAAAGTCAATCACAACTCTAAAATCTTTGAAACTTTCAAACAGGTAAGGATCAATATACCTCTGCTGGATGCTATTAAATAGGTTCCTTTCTATGCTAAATTTTTAAAAGATCTATAAATTGTGAAGAGAAAACTAAATGTGAAAAAGAAAGTTTTTTTAGACAAACAAGTAAGTGCCATTCTTTAGAACAATAATGCTTTGAAATATAAAGACCATGGTAGTCCTACAATTTCTTGCTTTATTGGAGAATATAAAATTAAAAGAGCCTTACTTAATCTTAGAGCTAGTGTGAATTTAATTCCATATTCAGTTTTTTAAAGTCTCAATCTAGGTGAGTTAAAACCAACTTCTATAACTCTTTTACTTGCCGATAGATCTATAAAAGTGCCTAGAGGAATAATTAAAGATGTGTTAGTACAAGTCAATAAATTCATTTATCCTGTGGATTTTATTGTCTTGGACACACAACCTGTTGAATCATGCAATTCATTTCCTGTTATTTTAAGACGTTCCTTTCTTATAACTTCTAATGCATTGATTAATTGTAGGAATGGACTGATAGAGCTATCACTTGGAAACATGACATTGGAGATGAATATTTTCAACATTTGTTAGCAACCCGGAGATGATATTGATTTATAGGAAGTGGACTTTACTAAAAAATTAATTCATGCATTGAAATTGAGGTTGATGAATCTAATGATTTGCAATTGGTTTATTTCAGGAAGAATCAAAGGTAAGTGGTTAGAGACCACAAATTGTGGAATTGCCACCATGATCAATTAAGTCCATACCTTCAAGTGTTCAACTACCCAAACCTGATTTGAAGTCGTTACCATTCAATCTCAAATACTTATTTTTAGGAGAAAATGAAACTTTTCCGATTATAATCTCTTCCAAACTTAATACACATCAAGGTAAGTTATTACAAACTCTGAAAAAACACAAAAATGCATTAGGATGGACCA
>NW_011504248.1:0-6433 GCF_000495115.2 Populus euphratica
TAGATGAATCTGCATAGAAATTAAATCTAATTGCATAATTAAATTTTTAATAGATGAATTGGATTTAATAATGGGCCAAACTAAACTTTAATTATATTTGAGAATTAATTTAAGTCTAATTGAAGGATTTAATCAAGTGTCAGGACCTAAAATGAGTTCAAATTAACTTTATTCGGGACTTAATAAGTGAAAAATTAAGTTTGGAAACCCAATTTGGGTTTAATTGAGAAGATTGAAATTCTAAGAAACCAAATTTAATTTTTACCAAGTTAATTGGTTGAAATCAGGGGCAAATTTGTAAGAAAAGCAAAATGTTAGGGTCAATTAAGAGATAAATTAAAGAAATTTATAGTTAATGACCAATTTGCATAAAGTGTCAAGCTCTAGGGACCAACTAACAAGATTCAATGGCTAAATTGAAAAAAATTAAAACTTTGATGGTCAATTAGGGGTTCAATTGCATAAATCCGAGACCATGGATCAAAATTAAAAAGGCAACCAACATCAGAACTGACATTTGAATTTGATAAGGATGCAATTAAATTGATTCTTAAAATCAAAATTGCAATTGAGGACTTGATTGAATAAATCATAAAATAAGGACCGATAGAAATTGACTTTTTTGTTTAAATGAAATGGCACATTTTGTTCAAAATGATATTGTTTCATGTATTGTTCAATTAAAAAAAAACACAAAATGATATTGTTTGGAACAGCACTGTACTTCTTCTTCTCTTGGACACACATATATAGGGGGGGAAAAAGGTTTTTTTCTCCTACATTCCCCCCCTCTCTCCTTCCCCACTTTTCCAAACCTTGACATAACATATGGTCCACATGCCCTGCCACCATCTTGAGAGAGGCAATGGAGCCATACCTTGTGAGCAGCTCTGGGGCAGCTGCATAGAGGCTACCCCAAGCACTTTACCTTGTACCTATGACTAGACAAGGGTAAGGTAGCCCTGCTTTCCTTGTGACACGACTAAAAGATTGATATCTTCTTCCAAGTGCAGGAGTGTCGAAATAATAAATAACCCGGCAAGACCGGGGTCGAACCACAGGGAGGTTAATTGTATAAATTATAAATAACAATAATACAACAAAAATAGTAGTAGTAGTAGTAGTAGTACTAATAATAATAATAATAATAATAATAATAATAATAAAGAAAAAAAAGAGAAGAAGAAGAAAAAGATGAGAACTTTGAGATGGAATATTAATGTAAGGATTAAACAATGATAATAACAAATGTCAAGGTTAGAGGTTCCACTAATGGTATGTCAAACAAGTATAGTATAAACTCTTATTATTCAATTAGAAACCACACACAAAGGAGGTTCCAATCAGATTATAAATTGTTAACATGATCACATTAGATTAATGATAATACTTGTAAATCTTGTCAGACATTCATGATTATAACTTATGTTAACAACAAATCAAGTTCCTTTCATAGCTCAGGTGTCGGTTATACCATACATTATGGGCTATGAAAGTGCCAAGCATTTGTTATACCAAGTGTTATACAACATAAATCAAGATTAATCATTTAACAAGCAAAGTATTAAAGAGTGAACAAGATAACAAATACAAAACATGTTAGTATCAAACATTAAAGTCCATATTAAGTTTACATTATACTTATTCTTACACCATTAGTGTAACCTTTTCACCTTGACATAACTAACTTAGCTAGACATAATGAAAGAAAGCAAAATAGATAAACAAAATAAGAACATAAAAGTTAACTAAGTAAAGGAAAGGAAATGAAAGGCATAAACTTAATATTAATGAAAACAAAGCATAAAAAATACAAAGAGAGAAAGGAAGAGCATGATCTTAATCTGGAAACCAAGATGCCTAAATGCATGGCAAATGCCTCCTTTTATAGGCCAAAATTGGGAACTATTGATTTGATGACTAATTGATAAGTGGGTGGCCAACTTTTGACTTGGTGACAATCCTTATCTTCTCTTGTCTGCCCAAAACGTCATTGATAACGTCAAAACTGGAGCCAGGTGCAAACATGAAAGTTGTAGGCAATTGTCTCAGCTTTCTTGTGTAAAAAATTCAGCTCATTTGGACTTCTAGAACTCCAGATATGGCCAAAATACCGAACAGTGCTCGGGCTGGAAGACAGATTCGGGCTTCTTTGTTGTTGCTACAATTTGGACTTGATAATGGCCTTTTTAGATCTTGGGCTCCATATGAAAGTTGTAGGCCTATGTCTTACCTTTCCATCCATATAAATTGGACCTAAATCTGAGATATATAGCTCTAGATATGACCCAATTACCGAACAGTGTTCCAGTTTGGATTGCACCGACATCTCTTCTCTAAGTTTGACCATCTCTTTATCCATGCAATTTAAGTTCTTCAAGTCATCAATCAATCCTTTCATTTATGTGATAGACCTGCATTAAAAATAGACATTTACCACAAATTAAAGGTATCTTATATTATTAGATATATTATTATAAAACATGCTTTGGTTAAGGAGTTATTGATACTTCAAGTGCAAAATGATGATATAAAACCATGATAAAAATGCACTTTTAAGTACTAATCACACCCCCCAACCAGCTTATTACTAGTCCCTAGTAATCAAAGCGTAAAATAGAAAAACAATTTGCAAATTCCACAAAGCAAGGTATTCATCATTTAACTTCCATTAATCTATCCAGATAAACAAACTCTCATTAAATTTATATATCTGCTCAATACCTCTTAACAAGATATTAATAAACCTTTCTTTTGTGCTCAATGTATCAACACATAATTATGGGGCTTTTCTTGGAAGAAAACAAAATTTTTGTTCTAATGTTTAAGGTTAACTTCCTTGGGTTGGGATTATTATTTTTGTCTTTTTTTTTCTTTTTTTCTTTTTTAAAAATCTATATACATATAATTTAAAAACATCATGCATCTTTAACCCATGTAACGAGCTTTCAGCTAATGACTCCCAGACCAGTTGGTCTTAGGGCATTAGGTGTTAAGACACCCCTACGAGCTTAGTAACTCGGGTCGCAGATACTGATATGTAGATAGTGCAATGTTTGATTCCCTTAAGCTTGTATGGAAAGTTAAAACATAGGCCTTATACTTTCATGAAGAGTCCAAGATTTAAAAGTGATATTTTCCAGTTCAGACGGTAGCAACAATGAAGAAGTTGAAATCTATCTTATAGACCAGATACTGTTTAGTTTTCAGCCTATATCTCGAGTTCTAAAAGTCCAAATGCACTGATTTTTTATTTATTGGAAAGCTAAGATACTTTTCTAGAACTTTCATGAGACTATTTGTTTAAATTATGATGTTATCAATGATATTTTATTCAGATAAGAAGATAAGGTTGTCACAAAGTCAAGAAGTGACCACCCACTCAATAATTAGTCATCAAATCAATAGTCTGAAATTTTGACCTATAAAAGAAGGCATTTGTCATATATTTAAGTATCTTGGTTTTCATATCAAAATCATGTTCTTACTCTCTTTCTTTATATTTTAGTAATGTTTAAGTTTTGCTTTCATAATCTCTTGTTTATACCTTTTATTTCTCTTACTATACTTATATAATCATGTTATCCTCTTGTTTATTTATATTTATCTTTTTCATTATATTTAGTTAAGTTAATTTTGTCAAAGTAAAAAGGTTACACTAATAGTGTAAAAATAAATATAGTGTAAACTCAATATGGACTTTAATGTTTGATACTAACATGTTTTGTCTTTATTATCTTATTCACTCTTAATACTTTACTTATTAAATAGTTAATCTAGATTTATGTTGTGTAATTATTGGTATAATAAATGCTTGACCCTTTCATAGCCTACTACTGTATGGTTTAACCGACACTTGTGCTATGAAAATAACTTGATTTGTTGTTAACATAAATTAACATCATGAATGCTTGACAACATTTATAAGTATTAGCATTATTCAAATAAGATAACTAATATAATCATGTTAATAATTTATCATCCGATTGGAACATTCTTTGTGTGTGGTTTCTAATTAAGTAATAAAAAAAAGTTTATATTATATTTAATTTTAATATCATTAGTGGATCCTCTAACCTTTACAACTATTTTTATCATTGTTTAATCCTTACATTAATTTTTTCATCATTATCACATCTCAACGATCTCTTTAACTCTTTGTTAAATTATATATATTATTTATAAATTATATAGTTCACCTCCTTGTGGTTCGATCTTAGTCTTGCCGGTTTATTTATTACTTTGACACTTCTACACTTGGTATAAACATCAATCTTTGATCGTGTCAAGCCACTATTCATAGGCCAGAGCAACACTTACCTAGTTTCTCTTTTAAGAGAATTTATTGGGTCAAATTCGGCCCAACTTCTATTCTGGGCCAATATGGACCCAATTATTTTGGGCCAACCTCAACTTGCTTCTCTTTCAGGTCAACCTCGGACCAATTTATTTTGGGTTGGACTCGACCCAACTAGGGTGGGCTAAACCCACATATTTTGGCTGGCCCAAACCCAATACAGTATTATAATATAATAATTTATAATATTATATAGTATATATTAAACAAATAAAAAACAACAAAAAATTCCCAAAAATTCTTTCAAAAAATTTATGATATTCTTATCTAATTTTCTATCAATTTTGATTAATTTTGATTTGTATTTTTATAGTGTAAAGATATAAATTTGGTATTAAAATACTTGATTTTTATCTAAAATTTTGCAAAACTTTTATATAAAAATACATAAAAAATATTTTATTTTCATGTATATGGCTAAATATCTCAAAAATATATAAAAAATCTTCTTTATATCTAAGATTATGAACTTATACGTAAGATGTATTCAAATATTAAAGAGGTAGTTCTTGTTTTGTTGATGTTAGAATTGTTAAGATTTACATGATAAGATAAGGATTTCCTTACTGAGGAAAACTTTTATTAAACCTTAGACAAACTAACAACTAGAAAACACGACAATACCTTAGCTTTTATCAGACAATCAAACAATGCAACTTGTCTTAGGTAGAGCGTGTTTGGGGTGCTAATATCTTTCTTCTATGCAATAAGTCCTCGTGTCCGATCTCTAAGACTAATTAAAGTTTCTAGTAACAAAACAATTAGGTGGTGAATCTGATTAGTACTTAAAAGTGCATTTTTATCAAGATTTTGTATCATCATTTTGCACTTGAAGTATTAATAACTCCTTAACTAAATCATGTTTTATAATAATATATCTAATAATATAAGATACATTTAATTTGTGGTAAATATTCATTTTAAATGCAGGTCTATCATATAAATGAAAGGATTGATTGATGAATTTAAGAACTGAAATTGAAAGGACAAAGAGATGACCAAACTTAAAAAAGAGATGCCGGTGCAATCCAAACCGGAACACTTTTTGGTAATTGGGTCATATCTAGAGTTGTAGATGTCTGATTTAGGTCTACTTTATATGGATGGAAAGGCAAGACATAGGCCTACAACTTTCATATGAATCCCAAGACTTAAAAAGGTCATTTTCAAGTCCAAATTATAGCAATAACAAAGAAGTCTGAATCTGTCTTCCAGCCCGAGCACTGTTCAATGTTTGGCCCATATCTGGAGTTCTAAAAATCCAAATGATCTCAATTTTTTACATAAAAAAGCTGAAACAATTTTCTACAACTTTTATGTTTTCAAGTAACTCCAATGTTGACATTATCAATGATGTTTTGGGCAGACAAGAGAAGATAAAGATTGTCACCAAGTCAAGAGTTGGTCACCCACTCATCAATTAGTCATCAAATCAATAGTTCCTAATTTTGGCCTATAAAAGGAGGCATTTGCCATGCATTTAGGCATCTTGGTTTCCAGATTAAGATCATGCTCTTGCTTTCTCTCTTTGTATTTTTTGTAATATTTATGCTTTGCTTTCATTAATATCAAGTTTATGCCTTTTATTTCCTTTCCTTTACTTAGTTAACTCTTATCTTATTTATGTTATTATTTTATTTATTTATTTATTTTTCTTTCATTATATTTAGCTAAGTTTATTATGTCAAGGTGAAAAGATTACACTAATGGTGTAAGAATAAGTATAGTGTAAACTTAATATGGACGTTAATGTTTGATACTAACATGTTTTGTATTTGTTATCTTATTCACTCTTTAATACTTTGCTTGTTAAATGACTAATCTTGATTTATCTTGTATAACACTTGGTATAACAAATACTTGGCACTCTCCTAACCCATACTGTATGGTATAACTAACACCTGAGTTATAAAAGGAACTTGATTTGTTGTTAACCGATTAGTACTTAAAAGTGCATTTTTATCATGGTTTTATATCATCATTTTGCACTTGAAGTATCAATAACTCCTTAACTAAAGCATGTTTTATAATAATATATCTAATAATATAAGATACCTTTAATTTGTGGTAAATGTT
>NW_011504248.1:6478-6607 GCF_000495115.2 Populus euphratica
TATTTTAAATGCAGGTCTATCACATAAATGAAAGGTTTGATTGATGACTTTAAAAACTTAAATTGCAAGGGCAAAAAGATGACCAAAATTAGAAAAGAGATGTTGGTGCAATCCAAACCGGAACACTGT
>NW_011500222.1:0-30173 GCF_000495115.2 Populus euphratica
AAGTCATCTGAATTCCAGTTTTTTTTACTTGATGAATGGATAATAATCATGGGAACATTGGATCATTGGTCGAGTGCTATTTATTGTACAAGATGATGCCCTATTACTAATTAAACAACCAAACACGACGATTTAGAGGGAAAAAAATAAAATAAAAAAATGATAAATAAGAAGCAATCAGGTCTGCCCAGCAGAATCATCTACAAACAACCCAGTTTAGTATAGTGAAAAAAAAAGAAAAAGAAATAAAGGGTTTTTTTTTTTTTGGTTGGAAAAATGCCCACCGCATCTATGTTGGCCGACGTTGAGGACTTTTCTGAGAGTAGCTACGGTCATGCTCATGCATAGAGACGTAGATATACCACCAACAAGTGCATGCTGCTACCATTTATTTAGTTGTTTAATTTGTAATCAGTTTCTTACCTTCCCTGAAAATTCTCAATCTGAGAGAATAAAGGAGAAGTAACAGTTACTTGAGAATCATCACTGACAGAAACACCAGAGTCTCCTCCACAAACTTTTCCATTTGGCTTTTCGAAGGCAATTATGTGACTGGTGCTTTTATCCTCTGGAAGATCTGTTTGAGTTTGAGAGGAAGTCTCCTGAAGCTGCAAGGCATATTCTAGGTTCCACAATACATCTCCCATGCCAGGCCTGTCAACACCATGTTCTGCTAAACACTTCTCCGCAGCTTCCACGAATGTTTTCAGTGATTCTTCGTTGATACTTCCGGCGATATGTGGATCAATTATCTTGTTAAGCACTCCCTTCCTGTGACACTGCATTGCCCACTCAGCCAAATTCACCTGCTCTCTTGGTAATGCCGGGTTTATTACAGGCCTTGCACATAAAACCTCAAACAAAACCACTCCAAACGAATAAACATCAGATTTCTCAGTAAGCTGCTGTCTCCTGAAGTACTCAGGATCAAGATATCCAAAGCTACCCTTCACGGCAGTGCTCACATACTGTTGTTCCATTGGTGCAGCTTTGGAAAGCCCAAAGTCTGATACTTTCGCAACCAAATTCTCATCAACAAGTATATTTGTGGTTTTTACATCGCGGTGGATGATGCCTTGTGCTGCACCGGTGTGCAGATAATGCAAACCTCGAGCTGCACCAATGCAAATCTCAAGTCGTTGTTTCCATGACAAAGGGGCTTTTTTTGAGCCATAGATGTGGTCACGAAGCGGGCCATTAGCCATGTACTCATAAACAAGAATCATCTCTGATTGTTCATCTGAGAAGCCAACAAGTGATACAAGGTGGCGATGCCTTAGCATGGAAAGCATTTGTATTTCTGTCTGGAACTCGTTTATGCCCTGCTCTGATCCTGGGTTCCCTCGTTTTATTGCCATCTTTGTTCCATCTTCAAACACTCCAAGATAAACTTTTCCAAACCCACCAACTCCAATCACTGCCTTCTCATCAAAGTTTTGTGTGGCATTCTGCAATTCACTAAAACTGAAGTACCGGCCAAGACCTTGATTAGAAAAGTAGCTAGAATAACCACTTTTGCTTGTCCGGGAACCGAAAATGCTTGATCTCCTCGAGCTGCTCTTGCTGGTCGAGAAAAAAGATTGGCTGGTGTGGAGAGGAAGGAGCCATGACGAGAAGCTGTTTCGCTTCTCCCAATCTCGAGGCCCCTGTTGCCACCGGATGCACACAATTGCAAGTAACAGCATTGCTGTCACCCCCATTGCAAGCCCAACACCCGCAACAATCTTCATTGGACGTCCTCCACCTGATGATCCATCAACGCCAAATAAACCATCCAAGCTCCTCATTGAGTTGCTAATCTTTATGACCTCCAATCCATTAAGAATAGCATTAGAGATGCCTGACTGCATGCCGGAAGCAGGGCCAACCTGAACCCTGACGGAACCATTCCTGATGGACGAGGCATTGAGCACAAAATCTGTATAATATGCAGTTGAAAGGGCATTGTTTATGGAAGAAAGATCAAGACCTGATACACTCATCATGCTGTTTATATACACGTTGAAGTACAAATCATTAAGGGCCTGGCTGACAACGTCACAGAAGTGCATTCTGATCAAGTACGAAAATCCAGGATCAACATTCATCTGCCATGTCAGATTGAAGTTTGGTTGCAGCGTCTCAGATTCTGCCATTTCATCAGCAGTTGCATAAACCCAGTTCGGTGCGATATATGGAGCAGCTCCACTTTGCTGGTATTTGACAGCACTGGGAATAATGGATGCATTCTGCGCTCCTTGGGGAAAGACGTTGTATGGGGTATCAGGCAGCCATGTCCTTGACAAGGTATCATTCATTGGAGTTATGGTTGGTCCTCCAACATTCAACCGATAACACACTTCAAAAGCATGCTGAAACAAACCATTTAAAGTTCCACCTTGGGGAACTGTGGATGCAGAATCAGAGATAAGACCGTCAGGGGCTGACACAACTTCGATGGCATTGATGAATGCAAAAGATCTCTCCTTGGGCTTGAAAAGGAGGGAGAATCTATCACCGGAAACATTAAAGAGGTATTCCTTGAAAACCAGTGTGGAGTTATCTTTGACAAAGAAGTCATGTAAAAGGACAACCTCATCAGTGGTGATACTGAAAACAGCACTGGTTAGATTGTATACAGGGTGAGGAAGCGGGTGAAAATAAAAACGAACCCAATGCCACCCTGGACGAGTGATGTAAAATGTATATTTTGAAACAGCCGTCAAAATCCTAGCACTGCGAAATAAAGGGAGCGCAGAAGAAGAGACAGAAAACACTTTCACGGAAATGGAATCGACAGAAGTTTGTACATCTTCACTGGTTTCAAGGTAACTCCGCGAGGAAGAATCAGATTTGAAGGTTCGGCCATCATCAAGCTTGGTATCCTGCGGTGATCCACAATCAATTAGATAGTTATCCGGAGGTGTGTATGCAGCCACAGAAGAAGAGTTTATTGCGGAAGTGGAGTTCACAAGGACGAAAAGAAGATTGGAAAGTAAAAGCAGTGAAAGGGAGGAGATCGGCCAGTTCTGTCGGCCTTCCATTCTCTAGAGGTGGTGTAGAAAAGGGTAATGTTGCTTGTTAGCAAAACGGTGGCCGCAGCAGCAGTGGTGGTGACATTGGATTGTGTTTGAAGGGGGGTTTAGCTTTGCACGTAATAAAATGGCTGCGAAGTTGAACAAATAAAGAGAAGATAGATGGGAGCAGGCAAGGGAAGGACGTGCAGGGTTGTTATGTTATAATATTTGGATTGGATGGGCAGTAAGAGGGAAGACTTGGTAAGAAAAATGATCCTTAAAGCTTAATAGCGAGCTACGCGTTGAACCTTGTATGCCACTACTACTACCAACAACAGCAGCAGAAAAAACAATCATAAATGCCTGCAAACCAATGTTTTATATTCATAATCAATTAATCACCCTCACCACTACTTCTGCTTACTGCTTAGCCATGTTCCTGCTTGCTGCTAATGCCCTTTACGTATGGATTTGAACTCTTGAATTTTGTTCGCCCCGTTTTTATAAAAATTAAAAAAAAAGGCAATAAATATAATACCACATCATCCAAATTTACTCCAACCTTTTATTATTGTCATTCCTTTGTTATCATCTTTTGATTAAATATTTTGAGAATCATTTTTTTATTTATGGTGTTTTTTATCTTTAAATGTTTTAACTTATACCAAATCTTGTTTCTGGTCAAATACATATGGTTTTTACAAGTCTAATAAAAAATAAAATATTTTGAAACAATTAAAAATAATATTGTGTGTGGTACTATATGATATAATAGTGAAACTACTACATTAATTAAGAAAAGAGGAGTTGGCTGACTCTTTAATTTAAATGTGTTTGTTATTGTAGAAGATAGTAACATTTTTTAACATAAGAGAGAAGATAATTGAGAAAAAGAAAAGAAGTTGAGGTAGTTATACTGTCTGTTTTTATTTTTTATTTTCCAGCTCGATTACTGTTGGATTTCACTGAAATTTTGATAGCAGCTTCTAAATACATTACTCTTCATTCTGAATAGTTGAATCTAAGATTAGTGGTATGAAAGCTAACTGTTTTGATAGAAAACAGGATTGTCAGTATTGTGAGTTTTTCTCAAATACTTCTCTTTAATCTTGTTGTATTCCAAGAATAAGTTGTTTTTAATGATATATATGTTGTAGCCCTTAGTTGAATCTAAAAAGGAACAATTATGAACCCATTATTTATTGATAGTAGAAGTTTTTAGATGGACTATGATCTCGTGGTTTTTCCCGCAATGAGTTTTCCATGTAAAAATCTTGGTGTTGATTTGTGTGATTGTTGATTTATATTTATTGATTCTTTGATCCTGATTTTGATTGTACAAAGAGAAAAAATAATTGAAACTTATAAATTATGAATTCATCTAGGTAAATTGGTGTTCTATTATTTGTTTTTAGTTTTCCCAAAAAAATAGAAACGTGGAGAAATAAAATGGGACAACTGTTGGTTCTGCTGACTAACAATATTAAGGTAAAGGCTTATGAGCTCAATTTCCTTACTATTTCTCTTCAGGACACAAAGAACTTGACTTGCTACAGATGAGAAATGAGTTTTCCTATTTTGATGTATTTCAGTTTAAAATATTGTGCAAAGAGAATGAGATCCACGATCATGGGATGAAGGAATATCGGTTATAAAAAATGGATATTTCCATAGCATCCGATCTATGAAAATTACACATTATCACTGCATCCTGCAGCCCTGTTCTGATGTTCTTAGATATACCAATCCTCGTCATATCCTCTTTTGTACCTCTTTTAGCACCTAGAGAAAGTGTACTTTAAGGCTCAGTCTTTGCATTCTCGTTATCACCTGAAAACCAGAAAAGAAAAAGAAGAAAATAATATACATGCACACTCGCACACACAAACAGAGACAAGATGAAGATACATATAATATGCCAGAAAAATAAGAACACTTCGGTTCTTTGTTCTAAACCTTCTGGTGGATTATCCTGTACCCATGCTATCTCTGCAACACGATGCCTACATAAAAAGAATACGACACAAACTTCGTTTACAAAGCACAATAGCACAGTTTAGTATTGACGCCAACATAATCAAGGTAAATAGATGATACAGCACTTAAAAGAAGATCAAGCGAACCCATCTTGATCCCAAGATCGAAGGATACTAAATCTTCGGCGACTCTCAACCTGGATGACATTATGCTTTATGAAACAGCCAGATATATTATAAAGCGTAAGGTGGCAGGAGCCACAACTAGACATAATGCAAACAGGAATGCACAATTTAAGATCGAACGAGACCCATTAGCAGTCGATTCTCCTTTCCATTTTATTTTTTTCTTCTGCAGATGTGTGGATTCTACAGCCATGAATTGTCCAATTAATAGTTCCAAGTGCTATTCAGTTACCTTCAGAGTCGAAGCATCACGAACTCCTTTCCCATTATGCTTGCCTAGACTGACAAAATTATGTTGAATAATTTGAAACATCAAAGTTCAACAATTTTGTTTTCCATTAATGAGCATAAAGAAGCTATCTAAAGACTCTGTTTCTGGAAAGCTCCTACAATCATTTTTCATTTCTAGCCTCGCAATGCTCCAGCAAATCTGAGCCCACCAAGATTTTAGAGAATTTAAACCCAGCAAATTTTCTTTTTATTTTAAGCCTAGCAAGGCTGTTGCAAACTTTTTTCCTTAAAGCGGAATTTGAGTCCAATAAAATTTTGGCAAATTTAAACCCAATAAGATTATTATTTTATTTTGAGCCAAATAAAACTCTTATAATCACTTTATAAAATAACAAGTTAAATCTTTCTTTACCTTTAACATTTTTGTAGTTTTTACTTTTAATTAATAAATCAGCTTCCAAATTACTTCACACATAAATAAAATCATTAAGATATATATTAGTTGTTCAAACAAGTTACAAGTCTACACCAATGTTATTAATATTGGTAAAGTAAAGATATTGTTTGTCTGTTTAAAATAACATTCGTGGGTTGGGGGTTATGTGATGTAAGAAAGTTAATAGTTTTATATTTAACATTTTTTTTATAGCAAAAAAGGCAGTCAAGATATCTAGATGGGTGGAATTTGAAATCTCCTATACCGAACACCCTCTAACGATATATATATGTATTCTTTGACACCGAGGAAAAGTCATTGGTTTGGTTTGATTTTAAGTTTTTCTTACAATATTTGAACAGCAGCTGTCCCTAATGTACGGTGAGAAATGGAAAATATCCCGAACGAACTTGGAAGAAAGTAGAAGCTGTGGTTCAGAGCATTGCTCATGAGTGAATTTTCAACTCTAAACAAAATGAAGAATGTTTTGGTGTACAATCAGAATCTGTGTAGTGTGTTTTCCGTGTGATGTTGTTAGAGTAGCGTAGCTAGACTTGTATATGGACATCTTATAAGGGCAACTAATCACTCATGATCGTCATCTAATCTTGAAAATCAGCATGAGGAAGGAAAGAAATCCCCCCACGGCCAGGCCCGCAGCATTATAGTTTTATTAGCATTGCTAGCACCTCCTTCATGTTTGGTCTACTTTGTGGTGCCTCTGCCGTGCATCCTATTCCAATCCTTAGTAGCTCACACATCTCCTCCGCTCCCTCAGCCAACCCTGAGCCCAGAAGCACTACTGGTATCCTAGCTCTACTTAATCCATGCCTGCCGCTTCCCATCACCCTTCTAGCCCATTCCAGTAGGCACTCTTCTCCTCCATCCACAGCTCGCCTCCCTGTTGCCAGTTCCATTGACAGTACCCCAAAACTATACACATCGCCTTTGGTAGTCACGTGGAAAGTTTGTCCGTATTCCGGCGCAACATACCCAACGGTGCCAGCCACCATTGTGCTCACATGGCTGTCCCCGACATCAACAAATCTAGCAAGACCGAAGTCAGTGACTCGTGCCTTGCCATCTTTATCTAGCAGGACATTGCTAGCCTTGACATCACGGTGCACAATCGCAGGGTAGCACTCATGGTGAAGAAATACTAATGCGCGTGCCACATCAATTGCTATGTCAATACGCCTCCTCCATGTTAGCCTCGTCCTATCTGATATAAGATCCTCCAAGCTTCCACCCTTCATGTACTCATACACCAATATTTTCTCTGTACCATCAAGGCACCACCCATAAAGTGTTACTAGGTTTGGATGAGGCCAGCCGAAGCCATTTCCAGTCAGAACTTCCATTTCAGCTCGAAATTCCTTTTCACCTTCAATTCCTTCTCTCTGTAGCTTCTTAACTGCCACTTCTCTTCCATCAGGCAATACTCCTCTGTACACTGTTCCAAAACCTCCCTTCCCAATGATTCTGCTTTCTGTAAAATTGCCTGTTGCCTTCAAGATGTCAGCATGAGTGAATGCTGTTCTGTCCAAACGTATCACCTTAACTTTATCTGACCACCATGGAGATGAACTCCCTGAACTTGATGCAAACTCATGCCGGAGGTGTTTGGTATCGTCTAAGAGGTATCCTGGTGACTCTGCTGGACTTTTCACCAGGATGCAAACTACAAGTGAAGCAAGTCCGCAAATTAATAAGGCCATAGTCATTGTTAAAAGCACCAAAACTGCAACCCACTTTTTAGGCTCTTTCTTCTCGATTTTTGGATATTGTTTTGGCGGGGAACCCATGGAATTGTTGATAAAGCTGGGAAGTTTCAGGAGTGGATCGCCAAGGTAGGAATCTTTCTCAAATGTTGCCAACTGCCCAGTTGTTGGGATTGTACCAGAAATTAAAGGATTGTAAGAGATGTTAAACCTGCTAAGCTCACTCAAGTTGTTCAAGCTCAGAGGAAACGTGCCAGAGAAGTTGTTGCAAGATAAATCAAGATTCTTTATGCATTTGGCGTTCCCAATTTCATTTGGAATTTCGCCGGAGAAGGTATTTTTGGTGAGGTTTAAGACTACCAGTGGCAATTGTCCAATCTGTGGAGGAAGCGTACCGCTCAAGTTATTGAAACCCAAATGTATCATACTGAAACTATGCATCTTACCAATATCTCCAGGGACCTCTCCAGAAAGCTGGTTGCCGCTCAGTTGAAGATAACCTGAGATTTGAAGTGTACGGACAGTTGATCCTGCTGCACATACCGGGAAAAGGCCAACCCCTTTAAGGAGCCTATCCCATATGCTCATGCAGGTCTTCCGATTTAGAATTGCATATATAAAACTGAATGGTGGATAATCTGCAGGAATCCACCTCTTCATTGTCAAACACTCACGTGAGCCAGCAATGATGCCTTCATCCTGTTGGTTTGATTCAAATGTTTGCGAGGGGTCCATTCCTACCTTCATCAATTCACGCGGAATACTCCCAGAGAGCTGGTTGTTAGCAAGGTTCAACCACAACAAACTAGTGCAGCTTCCCAATTCAGCCGGAATTTCACCTGTCAACGTGTTGTTTGCAAGCATTAACCACAAGAGTGACCTCAACTTTCCAAGAGAAGAAGGTATTTGTCCAATTAGGTTGTTGAAGGAGAGATCAAGAGCTTGCAAACCTTGAAAATTTCCATATTCTTGTGGTATATTGCTGTTAAATTGATTATACGCTAGGATCAAGAACTTCAAGTTGTGCATTTCAGAGATTTCAACAGGTAATGGACCCGTGAAGCTGTTGTTGCTCAGATCTAATCCAACTAAATTAGGTAGTTTGAGAATGCCTGAAGAATTTATGCCGTCGATATATGAATTCCCGTGTAACACCAGAAACTTCAGCTGTGTGAATCTCCCAAATATCTTCTGTATGTCACCCCCAAAATGATTTCTGCTCAAATCCAAAAAGGCCAAGTTACCTAAGTTCAAAAGAGACTCTGGTATTGTCGGAGAAAATGTGTTGTTCCCCAAGAACAAACCTTCTAGACTTGAAATCAAACCTATCTCAGATGGAATTTCTCCGGTGAAACTGTTTCCCCACAGATTCAAAATAGCCAAATTCCTGCAATTTGATACCTCGCTTGGTACCTTACCAGTGAAATTGTTTCCTGATAAGTCCAACACTCGCAGGCTACAATTATTCTCAGCAAAGAATGACCCTGAAACTTCTCCGCTGAGATAGTTCTCAGACACAGAAAACTCCTTCAGCCTTGAAAAACCTTTCCATATTGCCCCACTGAAAAAGTTGGAGCTTAAATCAAGATACTGCAACTTCAAGCAGCCATCAAAGAAATTATCAATCCCACCACTGAAATTATTCGCTGAGACATTTGCCACAATCAAGTTGTTACAAATTCCCAGAAAGCTGAACTGAATTCCACCAAAAATCCTATTCGTAGACAAATCAAGAGTCTCCAATTTGGTCAAGCCAGTCAGGTTGAGCTGACCCTCAAGGATGTTATGTGAGAGGTTAAGATAAACAAGATTCTGACAGTTGCTCAAGTCATCGGGAACAGCACCGCCGAAAGTGTTTTGAGAAAGATCGAGGTAAGTGAGGGCCGTCAGGGAAGAGAAGTTGTCATACAAATCTCCAGAGATGTTATTGGCAGCTAAGTTAATGCCTCTAACTCTTGAGCCATCAAGTGTGCATAGGATTCCAGACCAGTTGCAGGGATTTGGGCTCCGCTGGTTCCACTGAGAGTACTGTCCTCTGTTTACGTGGTTTCGTTCTTCGAGGAATGATTTCAAATCAAGAAGGACTTGTCTATCCGTGTCAAGCGAATCTCCAGACACTACCACTGAACCTACAATTAATTAGCAGAAACAGAACATTCTAGTCAGGTCATCGGCATCTCAATTCCTTGAATATAGGATTTCAGAAAATATTTGTGGACACTATGGAAGGATAATAAACATGAAGAGGTAAATTATTTGTAATTAATGAAGTTAGGGAGTTGTGATTGTACTCGTGCCATGCTCAAGGCTTATACTATCGATCAAAGCAACTATACAAGCATAAAGCAATTGATCATCAAATCCTAGGAATTAGAACAAGAAAAGAAAGAATCTAAGCCAAAAAAGATTAGTACGTACCTGTAATCAAGATTAAGAACATGAATAATACCATCCGCCATGAATGATCAGTTTCGTCTTCTTTCATGATCAGACTTGCTACTGTTTTCTTCCTTTTCTTCTTTATGTATTCAGCTTCCTCACAACCCCATATAAGAAAAACACAGCTTGTAAGAAAATGGTTGAATCGCAGGGCCTGCAGACTGCAGGTAGACCAAACCAAACATGGAAGAAATGTTTCGCATAGCTTTATGTATATTGTCTTGTAATCTATAATAATGAAAATAGCCATTATACTATAGAATATAGCAAGTTGACCAGTGACTATGAAAGAAATTTGCTCCTTTCATTGACTATGGCTCAACATCTGAAAGAAAAATATATTAAATTTTCTCAGGTTATTGTAAATGTCACATTTTTCTTAAAAAGATACAGCATTGGTTCATAAGTGACTGCTTTGAGGACGCTCATATCCCTCAAGAAACATGTAATAACAGGAATTAACAGTTTAAAGGGTGCTCATACCCCTCAAGAAACAAATTTGATTTATAATATTCTCTTACAGACTTTACGTGTGTGTTTTGTATGGTGGATGGAAAAGGCTTGAAGCAAGTAAGGGCCGGTTAGCCGCCCGTGTTGACCTGTTCATGCGTTTTGGCCGCAGTTTGACTCAGACTTGCTCAAAGAAATTGTACTTGTCATGTTAAAAATAAAAAATAAAATAAAAAAACCAAAGTTTTTCCCCAATACAAGTTTGAAGTTTGAACAAGGAAAAATTGATATTGAAAATGATTGATGGATACGTGAGAACCATTATACGTCTACGGACAAATATATGTGTTCATATATGGCTTTAGAATATAACACACACACACACACACGTATGGGTTTGGTGAGCCACAGTTCACGGTTGGTGATTCTAAAAACGTGTTTCCTCTGGTTATTCAGTTTTTTTTATTGATAATTTTGGGTTACTTTTATATGTTAATTGAAACTCAATTTATATGTTTTTACAGTGATTTGATGAAGTCAAAGAAAATTTTAAAAATAAAATGCTCAAATAAAAAATAATAATATCAATCCTTGGAATTCTAGACAAATCAAGCTGCTGTTGATTAATATGCCTCCAATATATTTCAAGTTATTTTAATGAAAATCAGACGAATAAGACTGGACAAAAAAAAAAACCTTTTAATTGATTCAACAACTGAAAAATAGTCATTACATATAATTGGCATCAATCTTGGCGATTTAGCCTAATTGAGGGTGTCATGAGTATTAAAATAACTAAATGAAGTTGGGTTAATCTTTTATATAACTCTGTCAATTATAACCTATTAATTCATTGAAAAACCTGATTTGATTTATAAAAATTTAGCATGACAGTATTTTAATAATATTTTTTAAATATTGAGACAATGATGTCTTGAATCAATATAGATTAATCTACAAAAACACATTATTAATGGGATCAAATAACTTTATTTTTTAAAATTATTTTCTATTTAATTAGTTGAAGATTAAATATAAGTATGTGCATGAATGAAATCAAATAATTTTTTTTTAAAAACATATATAAAGAGTTGTACAAAAGATCACTTGCCAAATATAGTAAAATAGGACAATGATCTAATTGTAAAAAATGAGTAAAAGTTAAATAATTTTCAATAAAACAAATCTCAAATAAATCTATTTTAATAGCTTAAATAAAAATTCAAAGTAAAGACAAAAACAAATTAATAATAAAACAAGTGTGTGTATTGTGTGTGTGCGCTCGTATTATTCTCTCTATATTTCTTAAGCAAATGATAAATTTATAAATTCCAACCATCTAAGAGATAATAAGAAAATCAAGCAGTGAATTTTTAAATCTAAAATACTATTTTCCAATTTATTTTAACATTAAATGATTAAAAGATTGAACCAATGACCTTAAAACTTTAATGAACCAATTTCTTATCCCACGACATCTTAAATTGTTCAAAAACATAAAATAAAGCTGATTTTTTTTCTTTCTCAACATATATCTACTTTATCCAATAAGATGAGGGGTAAAAAAAAATCTTAATAGAACTTTTCTCATGAAATGAAACTCATTGACACAAAAAATGACTTTTTTTTTTATCATTAGAACATGTTAACCAATGAAATTCTATCTATTTTCTTTATTAGTGATTCCCTCTATCCTCTCTAATTTTTTTTTTTGGTGACACAGGAAAATTACAAACTCGGTTTTTAACATAGTTTGATATGTTTACATTCACACCTCAAACACTAATATGTTGTTCTTTTTTCTTATCATGTTCTTCCTCAGCATGAGCTTTAACTTGGTGTTTATAAACACAAGAACCTTCCTTATTTAATACAAATTTCATCTTGGTGAGGGTTCGATTATCTATCTTCAAATGTTTAGAATATGATGTTTTATCTATATTCGCTAACTCAATATAAAAATATTCAAAGATTGTAGATAGACATTAACTAAAAAGGAAGGACTTTTGTTTTTTGTTGTTTTCATAATCAATTTTGTCATCATTATATATGGAAAATTAACAGGCCTTCTCCTAATCATACAACCAATATGGCACAATCCATTAAAATAATCTCATCAAAGTACTTTTTTTTTAAAGGAAACATATTATGTGTTATGATCCTATATAACAATCTAGGTCTTAGCATTAAGTATTGACTTTTAATTTTTGCACCTAGTGCAAAATCATGTCTACCAATATGTATTATAACAAAATCATCATACATAAATCCCTCAATAGTAGGGATAATCTTCATTTCAGTGACATGAGTGTCTTGATTGTTAATACCCAAAATATTTTCTAACATGACACAATTAAACTCTATCGGTTTATTTTGAATGCTACTTATGATTCTAGACTTATTATTGTTATCATATTAGCAAAAAAAACATCTTAATAAGAGTAAAGCATGTGAGTTTTTTTCTCTTAAAAAATACCACTCCAACTCAATTCATCAAATAATGTATCTATCATCATTTTGTTTCTGTTTTTTTTTAAAAGCACTAATTAGCAGACTAGGCAAATATACATATGTGTAAATGAACATTTGTCAATCATATTGATAAAGATATCCATTTAGTTGATAATGACTTAAATACTTTTTTATTAGACCCTTGATAATTCATATCTTTAATTAGAATACATTAATTCTAAACATCAATTAAAAAAAACCTAAAAATACACACAAACAATAATCCTCTCTTTGGATTCCATATTAAAATAATCATTCCAATAAATTGTTCTTCATGTTTTTTCAGCAGGATCTTTGAGAAAACTCCCAACATATAACAACACCAAATGCCACCTAAAAGAGGACGTTAAGGATTTTACCCTAGGGTTATAGTTATTTTTGAAAATGATGTTTTTTTTAGTCTCCTTCTATAAAGAGAATCCTTATCTCCCTCTCTCAAAGAGATAGGTTTGTTTGATACTATATCGTTATTGTCATGAGCTCAAATGTCGAGCAACATAAAGGCACATAACAACAACAAATGTTATCAATCCATCATGTCTTAGGATCAAGCTTTATGACAAGGGAAACTAATAATTCATCACTTGTGGGATTGTCAGCCTCTGAAGTTCTTGTCATCTTCCCTTAAGAATAACAAAGTCAGAATGAGGGCTCTAATTGTCAACCATTGTGTCATTAAATTTTTGCAAGCCTTGATATATTTATACATGACGAAAACAATGCAAATAAACAAGGGTTTTCAATTACCTCATTGTATTTCTTTTACAAGTTGTTTGCATCATCACTGTGTTTAAAGAATTGAATAAAAACATATTTCAAAATGAAGTGCCATAGATTAAAGAATTAGATTTTATAAAGGAGGATAACATTTTGGTAAGGATAGTTACGAAAGGAATAAAATTAGATTTCGTGTGTTTTACAGTAAAATATTCATGGAAAATGTTTTCATAAAAAAGGCATACGTTATTCACACACTTATTCACTAAAATATTATTTCTTCTCTAAAGTATAGAGGGGCTCATCAACTCTTGTGTGCATGATGCCCAACTGGATTAGCCAAATTCTGGGTATAGAATTAAGACTCCTTTATCAACTCAAGATATGAAAAAAAACTATTACTTATAAGGAGATTCTCTAGAAAACCCACCAAAAATTTTATCAACTCAAGATATGAAAAAAAAAAACTATTACTTACAAGGAGATTCTCTAGAAAACCCACCAAAAATATTTGAGGGGAATCATAAAAATTTAACTGATAAAATCATTTACCATCAAAACTGTAATTACCAAAAATAAGACTCATTTAATATTTTATTAACTTTTATTTGAATATTGGATGTTAATTGAATTATTTTGATGGCCATCTTCATTGTTTAGCTGAGTTTACTATAGGTTATTGTCGTGGGGATGTAAGACATTAAGCATGAGAAACAAATCCTAAGCTACATTGAATGCAAATAAAAAAATGTACAAGGTTTTATTTATGTTGAACTATTTAAACTTACTGGGTGTTAGCTAAAAACATTTATAAAAGGGAGAAGAAAATGGGGGGAAACTTGACCTAATATTTTAGGAGTAGTTATGTATAAAATTCATATCAATGATAATCGTATATAATTCAAGATCTTAAATAAAAAAATAAAACAACAAGATAAAGGAATATTTTATTATTATAAATATTTAAATATTTTTTAATCAAATAAATAAATAAAAATCCATTTATGTGGGGTATATCATTACTGGATCTTGACCCTCCTTTTCAATCAATTTTTATATATATATATATAATTTGGCTAATATGGGCTATTTTATAAGTTTCAACCTTCATGCTTATCATATGCATGTTGTTGAATTTTTAAAATTAAAAAAATCTAAAAAAATCATAAAAAAATCAACAAGAAATTGTATTAACCATAATCATAATTGAGGAAGGGATAAGGGACTAACATGAACATTTCTAATCCGTTCCCTAAACAACTAAAGGGTAAGATTGAAAAATAATAAAATAAGGTGATGAGATAAGTAAAGGGTAGAAGGTCTTAGAAGGTGGTAAGATAAGAGAGAATAAGGAATAAAAGACAAAATATTTGGTAGTGTAAATAAAGGACCCCATCATTTAAAAAAAAAAAGGCAAGGGGGAGAAAAAAAAAAGAGAAGAGAAATTTTTGAAGGAAAAAAAGATAGTGTGTAGGAATAAAGAAAAGAGAGAGAAAAAAAGAATAAAAAGTGAGAAAATCCAAAGAGAAAAAGGAAAAAAACAATAGAGTGAAAGACAGGAAAAGATAAATTTTTTGTGTAGGGAGAGAAGAAAAAAGAGAAAGAGAAAGGAAAAGAAAAAAAATATAAAATCAAGGAGGGAAATGATATTAAAACAACCTCCTCTCTAAATCTCTTTTAATGTTAGCAATATATCTCAAATTCACCGACCACCATGATAGATCCTAACATCATTAACAACTCGATCATGCAACCTTCTCTCTTTAAGAATCAAAACCTAGTATTGACAACTCCTTTATATAGTTGTAGCCCATAACTACCAGATCAGGCCTTTATCGTTACCATCTTTTCTTCTTGAATAACTGTTCACAACCCCATATTTACTACAACAAAAACTATGCAATGGAGATGGTGAAACAAATTGAGAGAGAATATGAAAGAGAAAGAGAAAATAAACCTTCAAGTGATATAATCTCCCTCTATAAATAATAGTGAAACTCACTGCTAGTATATAAAGGAAGAGGAAGGATCAAGGCACACGATCAGCCATCAAAGCCTCTACCCTTAGCTGGAATGAGTAACCATGCGCCATAACCTTAGAGTGCTGGTGGCGTTATACGTATTGATGTTATCCTCTACTATTCTAGCCTCTCTAATCAACCTTAACCATTTTTAAAGTTCAATTTCAAATACAAAATGAATTTTTATAAAAAAATATTAATTATTTTTGATGATTTTTCAATTAATTGCATATAATTATAATTATTGTGAAATTTTGAAAGTGTTGGGGTTCACACCATTATGTAGCAAGCCCAGGTACAAAATGTTGCTAGAGATTTATTTTTAAGATGGAATAAGGTTGGAATCAACACCCTGTGATGAAGTTAGGAGGATTAGGTTGTAATTGGTTTATCCGAAATGTAATGGTTTGGTCTTGATTTGAAATTGATGTATGGTGATGTTTTATTTGTTTTGTTGATTTTTGTTTTGGGTGTCATGTGATGATATTGTTTTTATTTGTTATGTTGTGTATTGATGGTTTTAATATGCAATTTTGAGTATATTAAGAGTTTTATTATTCATAGATCCACCTAGAATAAATGAATCGTCAATAGACGTTGTTCTAGAGTGTTGATTGGTAAATAATGAAATTGCTTAATACATTACATTATTGTATTCAAAATATCCTAAAATATTTTTCCTCTTTTGCAAAGTTATGGTATATTAATGATTTTATTATTCACAAACCCGCCTGAGATAAATGAACTTTTGTTGTGCATTATCCTAAAGTGTCGATTGGTTGATACTAAAGTTATTTAATACATTACTTTATTTCATTCAATTTTTTAAAAAAATATTATCATTCTTGAAATAATATTGTGCATTAATAATTTTATTATTCATCAACCCATATAGGATAAATGAATTGCCATTGGATTTTGTCATAGAATGTTGAATGGTTGGTACTAGAATTGTTTAATACACCATATTATTGTGTTTAAAATGTCTTTAAAATGTTTTTATTTTTTTTATAAAAAACAATATATCCCAAAAAAATAAAAACAATTAATAATCCTTTTGTTGTATGAATTTAGATTTAGATTTTCCATAATCATATGTGTTGATTTTATTTCAATGTTCTTGTTTTGAGATATTTTTGTTTGATGCAATAAACAAATTAGAACTGAATTGCTATTATTTTAGGTAGACTTATTTAGTAGGTGGTGGCCTTTGGATCCATTTTAATCAATATAATCTTCAACAAACTTATGTTTATTATTTGCGTATATCCTTACAAGTCTAACGCTTATATTTTTAAAATGAGAATTGGGCCTTATTACTAGGTGCTTGTCTCAAATTACTATCTTAGATCTTAGTATTTTACCTTTAATAATAAAACATATATATATTATTTTAGAAAAATATTAATATGTAAGCACAATTAGCATATTTATCATTAAAAATAAATAACAACGCAACTTACGTATAAAGTAATTGTTATCTTTTTCTATTACATAATTATTCCTTTACCCAAATATCTTTAAAATATCAATTAGGATTTCTAGTAATCATAAAACTAGGTGGAGACATCATTGGATAACTTAATAAGGGATACACTTTATATGTTTATTTTTTTTTATGATAATGTGTAAGGTGTGCTTTAATATATTATTTGAATATGTTTTTTTATGTTTGTTTGTCTAAATTGATTTGTTTATTGTTTGATTTGATGTTTAGATCTTTATATATATATATGGTTAATTCTTATGTGATTGCATTTCATACATTCCCATTTTTTCTTGATTTGTTTAGGTTGGATATGAAGTTGTGTCTACTCACACACCATACAACACCATATAATACTTATCTTTCACTCATACATTACTGTAGCTTAGAAAAGCAGCATTACTTAGATGGTTTATTGCCTTAATGGTCTCTGGTTTAGGTAAACATTTTTGAAACTGCTAGACTTTCATGGATAATCTATTTGGTCATGCTACATAGTCGATGTGTTAATGCCCTAGTCTATATTCTTTGTACCTTGCAAGCCTCAATTTAGTCCATTAAAACTATGAACTCAGTAACGGGAGACCTTTTTTAAATTAACTTAGTTAGCTAACCTACTCGTACATATAATAACTAGAACATTTCTTTAGTTTGGTTTCTTAAAAGCATACAAACACAATTAAAAAAATAATTTAAATTTTTTTACAGTGCTCGGGTTGGAAGACAGATTCGGGCTTCTTTGTTGTTGCTACAATTTGGACTTGATAATGGCCTTTTTAGATCTTGGGCTCCATATGAAAGTTGTAGGCCTATGTCTTACCTTTCCATCCATATAAATTGGACCTAAATCTGAGATATATAGCTCCAGATATGACCCATTTACCGAACAGTGTTCCGGTTTGGATTGCACCGACATCTCTTTTCTAAGTTTGGCTATCTCTTTATCCTTGCAATTTAAGTTTTTCAAGTCATCAATCAATCCTTTCATTTATGTGATAGGCCTGCATTAAAAATAGACATTTACCACAAATTATAGGTATCTTATATTATTAGATACATTATTATAAAACATGTTTTAGTTAAGGAGTTATTGATACTTCAAGTGCAAAATTATGATATAAAACCTTGATAAAAATATATTTTTAAGTACTAATCAATGCAATAAATAAATTAGAACTAAATTGCTATTATTTTACGTAGACTTATTTAGTAGGTGGTGGCCTTTGGATCCATTTTAATCAATATAATCTTCAACAAACTTATGTTTATTATTTGCGTATATCCTTACAAGTCTAACGCTTATATTTTTAAAATGAGAATTGGGCCTTATTACTAGGTGCTTGTCTCAAATTACTATCTTAGATCTTAGTATTTTACCTTTAATAATAAAACATATATATATTATTTTAGAAAAATATTAATATGTAAGCACAATTAGCATATTTATCATTAAAAATAAATAACAACGCAACTTACGTATAAAGTAATTGTTATTTTTTTCTATTACATGATTATTCCTTTACCCAAATATCTTTAAAATATCAATTAGGATTTCTAGTAATCATAAAACTAGGTGGAGACATCATTGGATAACTTAATAAGGGATACACTTTATATGTTTATTTTTTTTTATGATAATGTGTAAGGTGTGCTTTAATATATTATTTGAATATCTTTTTTTATGTTTGTTTGTCTAAATTGATTTGTTTATTGTTTGATTTGATGTTTAGATCTTTATATATATATATGGTTAATTCTTATGTGATTGCATTTCATACATTCCCATTTTTTCTTGATTTGTTTAGGTTGGATATGAAGTTGTGTCTACTCACACACCATACAACACCATATAATACTTATCTTTCACTCATACATTACTGTAGGTTAGCTTAGAAAAGCAGCATTACTTAGATGGTTTATTGCCTTAATGGTCTCTGGTTTAGGTAAACATTTTTGAAACTGCTAGACTTTCATGGATAATCTATTTGGTCATGCTACATAGTCGATGTGTTAATGCCCTAGTCTATATTCTTTGTACCTTGCAAGCCTCAATTTAGTCCATTAAAACTATGAACTGAGTAACGGGAGACCTTTTTTAGATTAACTTAGTTAGTTAACCTACCCGTGCATATAATAACTAGAACATTCCTTTAGTTTGGTTTCTTAAAAGCATACAAACACAATTAAAAAAATAATTTAAATTTTTTTAGGAGTTTCAAAAATCTTATTAGACAATCTAGAGTCATTTAAAGTTTATACAAAAATAACTTTAAGATCAAATCGTGTTTCTGAGGTTTGATTAGTTTTTTTAAGGCTGATTATTGTAAACTACAAGCTATCAAAATATTCAACCTCTAATAATAATCTATAAAAACTACCAATAAAAAATCTCATAAAATCTTTTTTAGAAGAGAGAGATCATCAAACCTGTAAGTGTTAGCTTTTTATTTTTATTTTTGCTATTTTTTTATACATATGTTTTATAAATTGCATGGTTTTTCTCTCTACCCAAAAGTATAAGGTATAACTTTTTATTTATAGGGAGATCCTATTAACCCTATAATGGCAAAATATGAATTTGTCGCTTAAGCTATATATATATATATAAATTAAAAATTTATTCAATCAAATCATACTTAATTAATTATCTCAATTTAATTTTTGACAAATAATTTTTATTGTGTGTCACACATTAAGCTTTTAATATATTGACTCAAATATAAATTATGCCGAATTGAAATAGGATTAAATAAATTAAAAATTTTAATTTATTATCAATTTGATAATGATTTGATTTATATTTGAAGATCAATTGCACTATCTAGAAACATGTCATATTATATACTGAAATTAATTTGAGCTATTAAGACTTGTAAATACTATATTCTTTCCTTTATGAAAGAAAAATGTTTTAATGCAATATAAATTTCATAATTATAATCATTTTATAATTTTCTTTGTAAAAGTATTTTTGCCCTAAAAACTTTATTTTTACTATATATTCATTAATCAAAGATTAGCTCTATTAATCAATGTTAAATAAAAATTAAAGATAAAGAAAAATATTTATTAATTGTTACACCATGACATTGGCCAAGATTCCTTGAAATTAAATTAGGGAGATGGATTGCAAAAATTAAAAGAAACTAGGGATTCTAAAATGTGCACTAGTTTTAGAGATTCAAGATATAGTTAGTTATATTTAAAGGAATAACAACATTACCCTTATTCAAGAAATAGTTAATTATTTAAGAAAATAAAATGTAATTATCATCTGGTGGTTAAGAGAGCTTATTTACATATAAAAGTAGATAACTAAAAATAAATAGAGGGGAAAACTTTATAATTATTATTCTTTCTATAACTAAAAACCATATCAAAGAATGGCACTGTCATACCTAGAAAAACATATTATCATCTAAAAAATAACAAAAATAAAGATAAAAACTTGAAGAACAAAAAACCAATAAGCTTTCAAAATCCTTTTATAGATTGATTTTAAAAGACTAAATTAAAAAGTAACCTACATCACTCTTAAAAATTAAAAAATAACATTATAAAAAAATATTATCATGCTTATTAAAGAAACACGGTTTCCACACTAAATCTTAAAATATTGTTTTCTTGTATGTCTAGGAAAAATAAGGTGATGTTTATAGTTGGAAAGATAAAGATGTTATTCCTTATCTTCTACAGTATTCACTCCCTGAACTTACCCTCCCTTTCCTTTTCTTATGGTATTTTTTAGATTTGAGTAAAAAAATTAAAAAACTGATTAAACCAAAAAAACTAGAAAAAGAATAATAAAAAAAACTAAACCATGAAAAAAACTGATTAAACCGATTAGAATTTTTAAAAAACCAAACGGCTTGGTTTTATAAATCTGACACCAAAAAAACCAAACCAAACCCAAATAGAAAAAAACAAAAAAAAAAACCAAGCCAAAACAGAAACAGCAGAGCCAAACCATAACCGATCGGTTTGAAACGGTTTTGGTTTTTTGTTTAAAAAACTAGTTTGGATACTTTTTTTTGATAAAAACGGAACTAAATTGAAAATAATCACCCCAAAATAAAAATAAAAGGAAAGAGACTATTTCCCTTTGTATTCTCTTTTAATTTTTGTCTAATTGTTTTTCTTTTTTTCATTCCTCCCTCTCCTCTTTAAAGTTAAAAAATGTTTGTAACTTAACCTAACAAAAACCTTTCTTTGGAGAACCAAAATTATTTGTAATTCATCACCCTCACCCTATCCCTATAACAAAATGTGAATGAAAAGTATAAATCACAATAAAATTGATTAATCATTTGAAGAGTTTGTAAGTTTAATAAAAAAAACTTACTATGAGAATCACTCAACTACACAAAAAAACAAAACATACAATATGCGGAAACTTTAGAGAAAATTTTATAAAAGAAAAAAAATGTTAGTAATGTTTATATAATAGAAAGGTAATCCTAATTTGACTTAATAGACCTAAACTTGATAAATAAGGTTTAACATATTAAAAGCTTAAAATCACTAAAATAATAAAATAAAATCTAATCCAAATAAATCCTTAAATGACATAGACCCTAAATTAAACTAAAATATAAATAAATAGTAGCCTAACTAATTAAAATAAGATCAAAATTGAATTTGTTATCTGTAAGTAGAATTAAAGCCTCACTTCAAATGAATAGTTCTTTGTTATCTTGACGAATTAAAAGGTCTACCATATATTATTGAAAAGTCATGGATGTATACTTTCTAATGCAACCAGAATCACATCAACATTCATTTTGTAGCTCCATTTATGATAAAAAAAAAAAGAGTAAAAAAAGGTCAAAACTGACATATTTGAATTTTTTTCTAATTTTTTTAATATAATGTTTAGATGCTTTCCTAAAAGCCTTCCTTAAACATGAATCAAATTAATCAATGCTTGTTTTTTATTTTTTTTAAATCCTTTTAAAGTTCATCTCAAAGCATTTATCTTGAAGAAATGCAATAATTTCCTCCTTAAACTTTTTTGCTCTAAGAGTGTGTTTGATATTGTGGTAATAGTGACAGTTCAAAGTGTTTTGTGCTTAAAAATACATTAAAATATTTTTTTTATTGTTTTTGCTCTAAGAGCGTGTTTGACATTGTGGTAATAATGACAGTTCAAAGTGTTTTGCGCTTAAAAATACATTAAAATATTTTTTTATTTTAAAAAAATTATCTTTGACATCAGCATATCAAAACAATTTGAAAATATATAAAAAAATCATTAAGCAAAAAAAAAATCAAAATTTAAGGGAACATGATACAAACTACGTTTCTAAACACACCCTAAATCTTGTGACTAGACCCAAAAAAACCTCTAATGAATCTTTTGGTATTGAATTTTAGATGACATCATATTAAATTATTTATGTTTCATTGAATCTTCTTACATTCTTCAATTCTTTAATTCACTAAATTTATTTCAAATTAAATCTTAAATTGATTCTATTTCACTAATCTTCTCAAACATTGATGCTGCAAATTCAATGAATTGTGAAAAATTAATTCAAACTAATTTTGAATTAATTTTGCATCCCTAGCCTAGAAGGGGCTTCATTGTTAAAAACTGAAGGGACTTCATTCAAATTTTTGCTCTCTCTTGTTTGCCCTCGTGCTCTCTTTACTCTAGATTTAGATTGTTGTCATAAAGAGAAAAATACTCATAACCATTGATTGGAAGTGTCATGATTTCAAGGTATTGTTGTTGAAATTGTGGGAGACAAGCTGCATTGAGAATATTTGCACCTTTTGATGATCAATTTAACATGGAGGACAGATGATATATACAGTCTATAGTGACTTGCGTTAAAGAATGTAAGGAAACAAATTAGTTAAAATAACAAGAGATGCTGCTATAGCAAGACATAATATAAGAGGATCGATCAATCGCTTACTCTGTACATTCTGGAAACAATGTTTAACGTTCAATGATACACGCTGAAATTTACTTGCGCAAAATGTCGTAACAGGACTAGAATTTCATGTTAAGAACCTTACCCAGTGGCTGGTATTCTTTGGGTGCACTCTCATATGTCGAAGAACTGAGCTCTCTTGATGTAGATTCCTCGCGAAGCCCCACTATAGCTGCCTTTATCCTCTGCTTTTGTTCTTGACGCCTCTTTAGTTTATCTTCGAGTATTGTTTTAGCTTTTTCAGCGGCTGCAGCCCTTGTAACAGCCTGTTCTAACCTAGTCCTCAACTCCCTGTTTTTCACAATTGCAATCTCCAACTCTTTATTTAGATGTTGTGATTCGTACTTATTTTCTGATGTGATGGATATATTGGAAGATTCTCTTCTTAAGAATTCACCTGCCTTCTCAGCTTTCCTGATCAAGAACTCGTATTCTTCAAGTGAAATTGTTATATTTCCATCATTCTCATTTCTTCTCTTCACAGATTCTGCATTTGACACATTTTTCTGAAAAGCGTCTACGTCTTGACATGAATACTTTTCATTTTGATCAGTGTGCATAAGCCCAAAGTCTTCAGATTCCTCAGTTACCTTATCTAATCCTTTTAACCTTTGATTTTCCCTCTCTGCTGCTTCAGCTTCGACTGCTTGCTGCTGAACGGCAAGATATAATCCGGATTTTACAGTCCCAGTCCTTGCTTCAGCTGCTGAAAGTTCAGACCCTCCTTTATGAAGCTCAGATTTTAGCACTGCAATCTCAATCTGCGCTACTTTCTCTCTTTCTTTAATTTCATATATTTTGGTTTTCACTTCCTGTAGCTCATCCATGAGGATTTCCACGTTACGACTCAAATGGCTTGCCTCTTCTGCTTCTTTCTCTCTTTCTTTAATCTCATATATTTTGGTTTTTACTTCCTGTAGCTCATCCATGAGGATTTTCACGTTACGACTCAAATGGCTTGCCTCTTCATTTCCATTCTTTAGTTCTGCTTCTAACTGATTCAATTCAGTTTCCAATGCCCCAAAGTAAAATGTTTGATCGGAATTGTCTCTTTCCTTGAGTATCAAATCCGCTTTTAGCTGATTCAAATCTTTTACAGCATCCGAAACAGTTTTATTAGATGAACTAAGTAGTTCAGATGCTCGATTGAGTTCCGCCTGTAGCGAATCAACAAGTACAGATTTGGCTAGCAGCTGATTTTCCAATTCTTGCATTATTTCCGATCGCTTTTTCATGTCTTCCACCTGCTCTTGTGCTTGAGCAGCCATTTCCATTGCTGACTCTAACCGCGCATCTTTATCAGATAAAACCATGCAATTCTCTTTTTCAGCTTCAATGGAAGCAAGCTTTGACACAAGAATAGCTTCATTGAGCTCAGCGACATGCTTTACCAGTTCTTCAGATCTTTTCTTTTCCATGTTTGCTGCAGTTGCCATCAGCTCTGCTTCTGCCAGTGCCTTGAGATTCACTTCCCTTGCAGTAGCAAGTTGTGTTTCCATTCTAAGTATCTCTTCCTCTGTAGCCTTCAATTCACTCAAAACATGAGTAAGCTTCTCCCGTATTTTTCCATTTTCTAAAAGTTCATCAGTCATCTCCTTTGCCTTGGCCTCAAGTTCATGTATCCGAGTCCTAGCTTCTCCACAATCTTCACAGTACAATCCTCTCTCAACCTCAGATTTCTTCAACAGTATGGAGAGTTCCTCAGAAGATTTCTTATAATGCTCTAGCTTAAGTAGCAGCTGCGAGTAGGCGGAATCCTTCGCTGCCATTTGCACCTTGTAATTGGCCAAGTCTTTTAGCAGGGTTTCAACATCCTTCTCTTTTTCCATCTCCTACGGTTAAAAAAAAGCTAGAGGGAACAACAAAATAGCCAAGAAGTCATATTCTATACATCGTAAAACACTAAATACAATATACGAATGAACCTATACAAAATCTTGAGAAGCCAAAGCCAGGAAGAAATAATTTAAACAAAATACAATCAAGCAACAAATTAAATCTGCAGTTGCTTACCAAGTGATCAGCTGGGGAGTTGGCTTGTGTAATAGCAAATAATCTTTAGTACATTAACAACATTTCAAATGTTAAAACAAAATATTGAATTTTAACAAGCCGAGTTGAAATGAAAAGGAATGAGTTCCAAACAATATGATATATAAAGGGAGCTTACATCACCACTGACACCGCTAGACCGGGGTTTCTTGCGATCACCTTTCTCTCCGAACAAAGTAAGGGCAACTTTCATGCACTGGTTCGGTACGTTTGGTTTCAATCTCACCAACAGTATGTATATCTCCCAAGAAACTATTTCAACATGAGTCAATAACCTGCGACAAAAATCGTAACCGATTGTTATAAGCATGGCTGTTGAAAGAATGAAATTAATGCCAGAAAGACATGATCAGTGTTCCTTCGTAGCTTAAACGATTTGTAGTCAATTTGGAAGCTAGTTTTCATACACATCAAGAATCTAACCGTAGGAAACCAAAGTAAAAATGATGCCTCACGGATCGATTTCGGCCATCAAGACCATGCCATGCATCAGAACACATACAATATGAGAAATTACTTTCATTTATAATCATACAACCCTATTCTACTTCAATAATACTACGAAAGAAGTTTAAAAGGTACCGGTAATTGCAGTGAAATGAATTCCAAGGAAAGTAGAGTGGAAAATGAAAATTAAAGATTCATAAACAAAAGAAAGATTTGCATTGTCTGTTTGTTGTAGAATCCGAGGTGTTTAGGTCTTGTCACAGCTGTGAAGACTACAATGTTTTGCGTAGAAGTAATCGATTATAAATCAAAGATGGCTGTGTTTTTCGGAATTTCCGCGGGATTAATCATATTGTCCTGATCTTTCTCTATTCTTAATGCGGCACTTTTCTAATCCACAGCTGATTTTTACAGTAACTCTACGTTAACAAAGAAATTTTTTTTCTTTGGTGAAATATTTCTAACATGAATTTACGTAATTAATAACACTTGGGCAGTAGGAGAAAGAGAGTCTCTTTGACTCCGAGCAAGAACCTACAGGAATTTCTTAACTTTAAATGAAGAGCTTACCTCGTTATTCTAGTTTTGCTCATTAGTAACCCTACAAATAACTCTACAAAGCTATACTGTCAATCGAGATACACTAAGATGGTCACCCCATTATATATATCGATTTTTACTTTTGGGTTCCTGGAGTTTTTTGTTCTTCTTGGCTTTGGTCATTGAAGTACTTTTTTTTTCTGTGTTTTTGCCCTTCCATGTTATCACTGTTTTATATGTTCAGTTTTGTTTATTTGTGCACGCCCGATCATATGCAATGTGGCAAAGATTATTTGTATGTTATATTACATATTGTTATTACGAAATACAATTGTGGGGTTAAGTTAAAAAGAATTTTGAAAAAACAAGGACCGGTATTAAAAAAAGGTTTTCTCATTTGTACTATTCAAGAAGCATGTCATTCTATGTTTTTGTCCTTGTAGTTTTCAAAGTTTTAGTTTCAATTATAAAACTTCTTATTTCTTACATTTTAGTAAATTTACTTTTATTTTTATTAGGTTTTGGATAGTGCTGAGCTTCGTAAATTTATTTTTATTTGATTTAAATTTTAGTTATTAAGTTGATTGCACTGTGTTTTAAGGTTGGGAATTGGACTGTGAAGGTTTCTGGATTTTTTTTTGTCTTTGCAGGTTAAAAACTCATGCAAGAGACGCGTCATCTAATTCGTGAAAACAAAAAGCTCATAGGCCTTACCTTCTAATGTCATGCACTTTATATTTATTTTCAAAGGCTAGGTGCATGTACTTGGTCTTAGAAGCCTAAGTTTGCCTAGGCTGTCCTTTCAAATTTAAGCGTATATAAGCTTCATTCACTTCGCTCTTCACTTTAAAAAAATAAATAAAAATCATCTTTAAATAAATAATTACAATACATTTAAAATAAATCCATAGGTTGTGCAACACTTTTTAAATAAGATTAGAGTTTTATGGTAATATTTGCATTTACTTTATGAATAATATTATCTATGAACCAAATATACAAAAAGTTTGCAAAAACATTGCACTTGAATATTCAATAAAAATATAACATATTTTTTTATTTTATTATATAGTTTTAATGAATTAATTATTCTTTAATCAAGACTTGATTTTTTTATATTGAAACTTGATTTTCATCATGAGAAGTGTTTAGTTCATAAAACAAAAGGCATGTGTTTGTAAAAAAAAAATGAATAAGGAAAAAAGGGACTATATCTTAAAAAATACATTTTTTCTAGTTTTTAAATAATTAAATTTATTACAAATATTTATTTTAATTACCTTAAGTTTTTCATTAAAAACCATGTTGTTAATGAAAAAAGATGTGTTTCATCGTGATGGAAAAAGAATAAGCATACTTCACCTTTCTTCTAAATCTTTTCTAGATCTAGAAAATGTTATTGGTTTATAATAAAATTATTATTCTCATTACTAGATTTGGTTAAATTCTATTGTGACTAATGATTATGTCACGTAGTATAATTGGTTTTTTAGACTTAGGCTATGTTTGTTTCCTGGAAAACAGTTTTCAAGAAACCACTTTCCAAACTTTCCTGTGTTTGTTTGTCATTAGAAAAGTTGGTCAACGGAAAATATTTTCTGGTCAACAAAAAACACTTTCCAGTCAACGAAAAACACTTTTCGGTCAACGGAAAACACTTTCTGGTCAACGAAAATATTTTTTAGTCAAAAAAAATTTTTTTGCTTAATTTTCAGGAAAGTGTTTTCCTTTTTTTTTTTGCTTAATTTTCAACGGAAAAGGCATTGGCATGTTAACTGGTCAACATTTTTTCCAAGTCTTTTTTTTCAAGAAGGATGGTATGACAAGTATAGTATAAGTATACCTCACAAGATATTTTTTAATCTTTATATGCTAATTCCATGGACTTACCATAATTTATATTTTTTTTTTGTGATAGCAACATATATGACTAATTTTTGCCTCTATAATTATTGATCAGTTTTTCTCATATAGGGATAAATATTGTTATTGTATTTTTTGACATGTTGTTAATGAAAAAAAATATGTTTCATCGTAATGAAAAAAAAATAGGCATACTTCACCTTTCTTCTAAATCTTTTATAGATTTAGAAGATGTTACTGGTTTATAATAAAATTATTATCCTTATTACTAGATTTGGATAAATTCTATTGTGACTAATGATTATGTCATTTAGTATAATTGGTCTTTTAGACCTAAAGGTATTGGCATGTTAACTGGTCAATATTTTTTCCAAGTCCTTTTTATTTTGAAGAAGAATGATATGACAAGTATAATATAAGTATACCTCAAGATATTTTTTAATCTTCATATGCCAATTCCATGGGCTTATCATAATTTATATACATTTTTTTGTGATAGTAGCATATATAACTAATTTTTACCTTTATAATTAGTGATTAGTTTTTCTCATGTAGGGATAAATATTGTTATTGTATTTTTTGATAAATAGTTATTGTTCACTTTCATTTTCTTTTTAAGAAAGTAAATATGACTAAATTTTAATGACATATGAATTTTATTTCTAAAGACTACATGATTGTTGGTGTCATATCTTTATCAGTCATGCCATTTATAATATATATTCTTCTTTATCATAATTTAATTTTTATCCTCTTTCTAAAAATATACATCAAAATATTTTCTAGATAAAATTTGATAGATCTTTTAAAAAGACAGCTACTGAAAATGACAAAAATATAAAAAAATAACTATAATTGAAAAAAGAATGAAAAACATTTAGGAGTAAAATCAAACAAATAATAAATTTTTAAAAGCAAGAACTAAGCCAAAATAGGTATCAAAGGTTAATAATAATTTTGAGGGACAATAAGGAGCTTAATTAAAAGAAACAAAAAGTTAAAATTGAAAATAAATTTGGCAAAAAAATAAACAAAGTAAAGGATCAATTATCAAAATAAAAAAATGTTAAAGTTTAGGGGCCTTACTAATTTAATTAGTGGCTTAATTGAGAAGAATAAAAATTTATAGTCAATTTAACCATAAATGAAAGAATTAAAGGACAAAAAAAAAGACACTAAAATTTAGGAGTCTTATCAATTTAATAAGAGGTGCAATTTAAAAAAAAATGAGATCAATTTGATTTAAAAAATATATAAATTGAAAATCCAATGACCAAATTATGAAAATCAACAATAATAAGGGATTGTTTTGAATGCAATCAGAGGTTGAATAGAAAAAAAAATCTTGAAGAAAACATTAAAATTGAACAAAAATAAATAAATTAGAAGTACAAGAACCAATGAATAATAATAATAATAATAAGATTTAAATGAAACAGTGCGTTTTGCTATGAAAATTCAAAAATAAATAAATAAATCATGCCAAAATAAATGAAAAGGTGCGTTTTGCCATGAAAATTCAAAAATAAATAAATAAATCATGCCAAAACAGTGTCATTATAGTTTGCATGAGGGGTTGGCTTTTTCCCCAAACGCATGCATGTCTCTACAACTTTGGTTTCCTTTTCTTTTCTGTACAGGTTTTTTACTGGACTCTATGTATTTATTTCTCTCTCCCACACGTCTAATAAATGTCAATGAACACATGTCTTACCTCATATGCATTTGTACTCCACCCTCAGCCCAAAAATCACTATAGTGCCTTATTAAAATGACTGAAAAAAAGTTAAAATCAAACCAAAAAATTCAAAAAATAAAATTGTTCCACCTAGAAAGGTTCTAGAACCTTCCCCTTGCCTATAGGGAAACGATAAGAAAGAGAGGGAAATAGCTAAGAGAGAGTGAGAGGGTAAAGAAGGTTTAAGCTAAAAGTAGTTATCTAAATCATAGTTTTAAAACTCGGCCCGGCCCGGCGGGTTGACCCGGGACCCGGCCGACCCGGGGCTGGAACCGGGCCAGGTTGATGAAAAAATAAGGTAAGCTATGACCCGGCGTGACCCGCCCGACCCGGCGGGTTGACCCGGAAACCTGAACGACCCGGCAAAACCCGTTGACTTTTATTTTATTTTTATTAAAACGACGTCATTTTGAATTTTTTTTAT
>NW_011500222.1:30228-51865 GCF_000495115.2 Populus euphratica
CGGTGACCCGGTCAAAACCCGGAACCCGGGTCTTGGACCGGGTCAGCCACCGGGCCGGGTTTAAAAACTATGATCTAAATGATTAAAAGCAAACGATAAGAAAATGAAAAAAAGAAATAAAGAGAAAAACCACCATAAAAACTAGAATTGTGTAAAAAAAGAAAGGTTGGGTTTTTGGTTCATGAACTAGTTAATTTTGAACTAAAAAGTTTTAGTAAGGAAAGAAGAAGAAGAAAAGAGAGAGGAAGAAAAGTCAAAACCAAAGAGAAAAAGTTACATAAAGCTAAAGAGATAAAAAAAAAAAACATTAAAAACATCTAACCACCACCAGTTACCCACTATTGTTGCCACCAAAGACCACCACAACACCTCCCCACTCAACTAGAAGCACCTTTGGGGTAAGTCACTACCTCACTTCCCTCTTTTTATTTCTTTAGGGTTTTATTTAAAATAGTTACTTATATGTGTTTTGGTTATTTCTTAGAAAATAAATACATGAATGGAAACTAAAAATTATATTTTTAGTTTTTAGTTGAGTTTAATCTAGATGGTATATGTTTTTGTTTTCATAAAATATAAATATTAAGAGCTAATATGTGTTGTGGGTTTCTTAGAAAATAAATGAATGAATGGAACTTAAAGTTTGTGTTTTTAGAATTAAGTTTTGTTTAATCTAGGTTTTCACATGCTTTTTATTTTAAAATATGAAAAAATCATAGAGTTAAATATATGTCTTTAATTAAAAAAATAATGCACGAAGGAAAAACTAAAATGTGTATTTTTTTAGGGTTTAATTGTGATCTACATATGGTATGTTTATGTGAATATAAAATTAGGGTTTCAAAATGTGTTTTGTATTTTTAAATGATAGTACACGAAAGAAATCTTTAAATTTCATTAGATTTTAGGAGTACTTGAATCTAAATTTTCTATATTTTCTTTATTATAACTATGAAAAGTTATTGATATATACATGTTTTGTTTGCTCAAATAAAACATGAATGATTGAAAGGAAACTTGTAGTATGATTTGTGGGGTTTAGTTTGTTGGATAAGAAAGAATTAGTTTAATCAAATTTTTACATCTTAAGTTAATCTAAGAATTTATTAAAATTAAATATTTTTTTAAGAAACAAGAAATAAAAGAAAATAAATGAAATCTTCTATTTTTAGGTATTAACATCCAAAATTCCAAAATTGAAAAAAATGCTTAATTTTAGGGATTAACATCAATTTTTTTCTAAATTGACAAAAAAATTTATTTTTAGGGATTATAAAGAAAATTTCTAAATCAACAAAATCACCTATTTTTAATATCCATTTTTTGCCAAATTGATAAAATCTCTTATTTTTACATATTAATGTACAAATTTTTCTAAATAAAAAAAAACATTAATTTTTAGGGATCAACATCCAAAATTTTAAAATCAATGAATTCTTTTATTTTTAGGGATTAACATCAAAAAGTTCTTTTATTGATGAGTCTCTTATTCTTAGAGACAAGCATTATATTTTTTTAATTAAAATAAATTCCAAATAATCTTAGAAATAAATTTAGATAATTAATAGAATGCATAGAATAAATTTAAAAAAAACACACAAAAAATATAACTTTTGTTTGAAAGGATACAATAAGGATGATATCAATCTTCGCTTAGACATAACTAACCTAGTATCGAATATTTAAGATTCATATCAATTTTAAGATTTCTAGTTTCCTTTAATTACTATATGTTGACTTCATTATTTTTATATTCCCTTTTAATTTTGAATTAATCATATACTGATCATGATGTGACAACTTTTATATGTTTAGCAATGGAAATTATATAATTGTCATATGGTTTGATTTGCCCTTCACACATCAATTTCTCAAAATTTTCTTGAACTTTACTTTATTGACCATTTTAGTTCTTTGTTTCTTTGTTACTAGAATTACTAGTCTTTTTAGGTTTTTTTAAAAGAGGAAAAAACTCAAATGGTTTTCTTTATTAAAGTTATATGACTGATATCAACTATTGTTTATTTTCTTAAAATCTCATAAAATGTTGGTTATATAATTGAATGAATCATTATAACCTTATTTAAGTAGCCAATTATGCAAGTCCTTTTAAATAAATTCATTTTGCTTATTTGCCTAATATCTATTCTTATTAAGGAATATTAGGTGTAACGGTATAAATATAAGTGTATTTGATTTGTATTAATTTTTTTTGATATTCTATTTAATTCTTTTGAAAATCAACTCGATATATACTCTTTTATAGCTTAGTTCATTTAGTTTTGAAAATCTTGAAACAAAGTGCATAATTTTTTACATATTATCCTAGATCCTAAACAGTTATATCCAAGAGAGTCAATGCTAACTATAGTTTTGTTCTACAAATGTGTTCATAAAAACAAGCTTTTATTTACTCCTAACTTGAACTTTAGTTCTTGTTAATAAATATTTTTAACATGTATTAATGTCTTTAATCCTCTATCTATTTTTGTTAGATAGGCATATAAAATTTTTAACCTGCAATTAAAAAAAAAATGTTGTTGTTACAAAATACATTGGCAATGACTGTGATTTGTTTTATTAAAAAACTTGATCCGACCTTAAGCTTGCTCTTGACATCAAAGATATTAGAATATATTTTTTTTCCTATATTTTAATTAAAATATTAATTTGTGGTTCTGGTAAAGTTTTTAAAAAATAAGTATTTTCTTTAAGTAAAATGTAAAAAAGAAAAAGAGAAAGAAAGAAAGAAAGTTGATTAATAAGGTGATAAAATTTTAACTAAAAATAAACCCTTTTTAATCTTGCTCTTACTTTTAGGCTTTTTTTAAATAAAAAAATTATAATTGCGTATACTTTTTATAAGATTAGGAAAAAAAATTATTGAAAAGTAATATTTTTCATTAAAATAAAATATATTAATTCATAATTTTTTTATGATGTAAAACACTTTGTTGATGTTTTTTTAAAAAAGAAAAATTATTCTAACCCACAAAGAAACATAACAATGAAACTAAAATAAATAACTATAAACTAAAATAGAAAAGGGTTTTATTGTACCCCTTCTTACCAAGCATTATCCATTAGAATAGTGTTTTGTCTTTTGTTTTCTTTTTTATTATTTTTTCAATCAATGTTTTCTTTTAATTTTATTCTTTACTATTAAATTTATTTTTTTATTGAGTTATCATACTTTTATGACACAAATCGCGGATTTAGCAAGTTAATCTGGTTTGATGAGTTAACGTGGTTGACTTAGTTTTTTTTCTTAATTAATTTTTTTAATTTTATAATTTAATATTAAGTTGATTGGGAATTAGACTTTATGATTTAATTTGTTTACTTTCTATTATGTTATTTTGGTCTCGTAACTCGAGAATGATGCTTAAAGAATTAACCCGAGTATATTCAAATTGTTTTTGTGTCTTATTTTTAATTGAATTTTTTTCCTATTTCATTATTAAACACTAATTCAGTTGGGAATTGAGCTTTATTATATGTTTTATATGGGGATATCTTAGTCTCATGATCAATATTATTGGTTTTAGCATTTTAACCATGATTAAATTAGTTTTTTTTTGTTTTATTTCCTAAGAGGTTATCTAAATTTTGTAACCCGAGTCATGGGTCCTTTAACATTGAATTTTATTTTTATTGGGTTTACATATCTCATAACCCGAGTTACAAGTATGGTTGGTTAACATAATTGACTCTTTTTTTCTAATTTTATCAGTTAATATTGTGTTTGATTGAGAATTAGATTTGATGATTTGTTTTGATTTTTTTTATTAGGTTATATCATGACATAGAAATAGTGCTTAACAGGATAACCTGAGTTCACTTGAATTATTTTTTCTTATTTTTTTTAATTAAAAATTTAAAAAAAATTATCATTCAACATTAGATCCGACAGAAGTGATTGGAAACTGAGCTTTATTATTTATTTTGATTTGCTTTCTATAGAATTATCTTAGTCTTATGATCAAAATTATAAATTTGATAGGTTAACCTAGGTTAAATTAAGTTATTTTTTAATTTTTTCCTATAATGTTATCTTGGTCTGATAACCTGAGTCATGGGTTTAGTAGATTGACTCAGGTCATTTTTTTATATTTTTTTGAATTGATTTATTTTTTAATCAATTCTCTTTTCATGAGATTATTTTGGTCTGATGACCCAAGTCATGGGTTTGACTAGTTAATTTGAGTTTTTTTTTTAAGCTTTTTAATTTATTTTTTTAATTTTATTATTCAATATTATTTTGATTAAGGATTTGATTTCATATTTTATTTTTATTTGTTTTCAATGAGATTATCATAGTATCATAACTCGAGTCATGAATTTGATATGTTAACCTAGATGAATTTAAGTTAATTTAATATATTTTTATTTTAATATTAAAAAAATATTATCTTAAATTTTTTTAATCAAACTATGTTTTTACAAGTTATATTAATTGTTTTTTTATTTGTATATTCATCGAGGTCATATCAAGTTAACTTTTATATTATTTAAATTTATTTTGTTAAATTAAAATATTAATAATATCTAAATATTTACTCTATATTAAACAAAATTTTGACTAGATTATAATATAGAAATGCTAAATAATCTAGTATTAACTATCTCTACATGCTTAGACAATTCTGATGAGATGCTGGGGGGAGAACCGAAAAAGAATATGGACCGCTAATGTTAAGGGGAAAGAATACAAATATGAGAAAACCTTAAAATAAGAGAAAGGTGAGGATGTCTCATGTCAGTGACAGCTAATCACTACCACTCAGTGAGTCAGTGGACATGGATGGTCCCAACAATGCCCAGTCCCATCATTAATGTAAATGTTTTTTTTTTTCATAGAAAGGATAATCATTAACAATACGCTTAAAATAAAACATGTGGGAGAAATTACATAAGCAATGAATGGTAATTTCCCCACCAAACATGATTTGATCTGCCCTAAAAAAAAAAATCTGCCTTTTCTTGTTTTTCTTTGTTTCTTTCAATTAATTACTATAACAATAAATAGGATTCTCCCCACCTGTTTCGATGTCATCTAAACTAATATTTGCCTTTTCTTTTTCTTCTTTGTTGTTTTATCAATTAATGTTCTTTCCTCGCATGCTATCTTGTTCGTATTCATATGACATCAATTATAGATTTAAGAGGTTGTTTTGGTTGGTTAGATTTTTATTATTATTTAGTTTTTTAATTAATTTTAAATATTAAATTAATTAAAAATTAAACTTTATTATTTGTTTTATTTACTTCTTTTTAGGTTTAATCTGGTATCATGACCTAAAAATAGAGCTTAATGGATTAACTCGAGTTGACTCGGGTTGTTTTTTGTATTTTTTTAATTAAATTTTTTTAATTTATCATTTAATACTGGATCAGTTGAGAATTGAGTTTCATAATCTATTTTGATTTGCTTTCTATAAAGATATCTTAGTCTCATGATTGGAGTTGCAAGTTTTGATATTTTAATCCCAATTAAATCAAGTTTTTTTATTTCTAATAAGTTATCTCGGTCTTATATCCTTCAACATTGAATTTGCTTTTCATTGGGTTGTCCTCGTCTTATAACTCGGATTGCGAGTTTGACAAATTAATCCAGTAGACATATTTTTTAATAGATTTTTTTTTAATTTTATCGTTTAATATTGTTTTGATTGAGGATTGTACTTTCTAATTTATTTTGATTTGATTTTTATAAAGTTATTATGGTCTTATAGCCTGAGAATAATATTTAACGAGTTGATCCATATTAACTTCACTTATTTTCTGTGTTATTTTTTAATTAAAATTTTTATAAATTTTATTGTTTAATCAAATAAGAATTAAATTTTATAATTTATTTTTATTTATTTTTTATAAAATTATTTTAAGTTTTTTAAGATTTAAAAAATTAAATCAAATTAAATCAAATTATTTTTTTATACAAGATTATCTCGCTAATAATAAAACCTGTAAACCCGTTCACCTCTATGTGAAACTATATGTGTGCTGGGTGGATAGCATCCGTAGGTTGTAAAATCTTCTAATTTATTTATTTTTTCTTTTCTTTTTACTTATTTTCATGGTGTTCTTGTAGTTTTCATGATGACATCAATTGATAATTCCACCCTGGCATCTAATAATCCCCCATCATCCAAAAGCATGCTCTTAGAAAAATGAGATGCAGAATGACATTAAAAAGGTTAAAGAGAAAAGGGGTTTCGACTTTCAAGGCTTGTCATTATAATTTATACGTAAATCTAGATTGGAGTTGCGCCTACAGTAACTATAAATTCGAATGGGGAAGAAGAATGGTGGCATAGAGATGCTTTCCATTCTTAAAAATGTATTTGCTGGAGAATTACAGCATAATTTATTTTAAAAGTGATCTTTTAATTAAAAATATATTAAAATACTCTTTAATTTTTTATATTAGTATATCCAATTTCAAAAAGTACTTAAAAAATATTAGTTTGATAATTTTTAAATAAAAAATAATTTGAAAAGTACTTTAACAAACAAGAAATATCACAAAACTAAATATATACTTAAAAGGGTAAATCTAAAACCCAAATTAAAAGAGAGTGTGTTGATTTTAGTGATTATAAAAAAATAAACGATAATGATAATAATAGTAAAAGTATTTTCCCAAAGAAAGTATTTTCACAAAGAAAAATAAACATAGGCAATATAGGTGAAGGATAAAAATAAAAGCAATCAAATATAAAAATTATTTTAATTAAAATGTTAATAGAAGTGTCAAAAGGGTTTGTTGGCTTGTTTGGGTGAGTGATTTTTTAAGAGATGAAGCTTTTTAGCTTTGTTTGTTTTTATATTTTAAAAATGTTTTTGAAAAAATTAAAAAAAAAATTTCTTTGCTTTAAATTAATATTTTTTTTAATATTTTTAGATTATTTTAATGTGTTGATGTTAAAAATAATTTTTTTAAAAAATATATTATTTTTATATATTTTTAAATAAAAAATACTTTAAAAAATAACCAAAATCACATTTCCAAATATATTTATAAGTTAAAAGACACAAATATAGCTGATAGAATCCTTTTCATCCCTCTCCTAGTACTCAAGTTCAAACACTTGCAAGCCTTTATAGCCCTCTCCTAGTACTCAAATTCAAACACTTGCAAGCCTTCATAGCTTAATCTCTTAACCAGATAAATAACCTTAACATTCTTTGGTCTTTTATGAACAAAAATAGAACTTATAATTAACAAAACGTTTTTTTTCCATTAGAAATCTAGTTATAGAAGCTACAATAAAAAAAGCATTCATGATTATAATGATAATGATATGATAGGTATTTAATTATTTATTTCCTATCTTTAAGTTTTTTTTTTTAATAAAAATCAACCAAATCAATAATGATTCCATTTAAAAAATCAAGATTTAGATATCTATCAACATTATATATGAAAATTAAATATTACATTTCTTGCAACACTTTAACTTTTCTTTCTTTCTTTGCAGCTTGGAATAAGCTTGTAAACCACAAATTAAGTATTTATTAGTTAATAAAATTCAACTCAAAAACTAAAAGCAAAGAAGACATCAAGGATGTTGTGGGTGTATGACATTATATTAATAGTCTTTCTATATTGGAATTGCATGTGGAAAGAATATAATTTTTTTTATTTTTTTATGGTTTAAAAATTTAAAGTTATCACTTAATATTATAATCACTAAGAACCCTAACTTGTTTATAGAGTTTGAATAAAATGATTAGTTATATATAAGAAAGACAATACCACTCCTAATATATTTTACCTAAAATAAACTACATTGTCCATTTATCTTATTATTTCTATGGTTCTTATGTGTTTTTCTAATCATTAATTTGTTTATTAGTTAAAGTAGATTTACTATAGTAAGGTGGGCCATAGTTTTATAAGTCAAAACTAACCATTTTAAAGCTAAAATATATTTTATTATATTTTATAGTTTTATTTTCTTTAATGATAGAATTATATCTTACATATAAATTTATAATTTTCAAATTAAAAGTAAACAAAGAGGGGGGCTTTATTTTATTTACTATGGGTTTAATTTTTTTTTCATATTGGAAATTGTTTTATGTGTAAGTTCATAAACCTTGATAAATAATCAAATTGATTTTTTTTGGATTTGTTTTAAATAGGCTAAGTTCTAATTGACTTTATAAAGTTAAAAAAAAAATCTAAGAATGTAGGCAAAATATTTTTTATTTTTCACCTTTTGTAAAATGCTAGAAAAAATAAAAAAAATAAAAAATATATATTTTTTAGCCTTTTTTTTAATGGAACAAAATAAAGGTTTTTTTATACATTGTCAAAACATACAAACACAATTTCTATTTCAAAAGAACTTAGCCATGTGCAAGGTTAAACATAAATTTTGATAATAAATATTTTTTGGCTAAGAAGAAATTTGATAACATAAATTTTTAGTATTATGAAAAATGGCAAATTATCACAAAAAAAAACTACAAACCGAAAACATCATGTGCACCTAAAAATCCTAAATCCCCATGTATAAAAATAGGGTTGCGTAACATTATCATGGATGAAAATTGATAAGAACCTGACATGTATAAAGTGCATGCAAACTTCCATAAGAATGAAGAGACCAAAGACCAAATTCATGGAGAATTTCTTAACAAACCTACATTATTAAGCATACATGTAACCCGATATCTTTTAATTAAAAAAAAAAGCTTCTTAATGATTTTGACATCACACAACTAAGCCATCTTTAAGGAAAACACATTCATTTTAACATATAAAAAAATACAAGGATTTCAAAAAGAATAATTCACGGTCAAGACTAATCCCTCCCAAACATGCCTATTATGCTGACTCTTCCAAGTTAACAAAAATCTCCTTATTGTTTCATCACATAAAAGAGCCTCGCCAAGACCACCATGCATAGCTTAAAACACCAAAAAAAAGAGGCAAGCACTTGATTATAGAAATGAAGCTTGATAGCACTCGAACCCAAGGAAGACAGAACCAAAGTACATCTCACTCCCAACGAAACAATATTTCCATTCTACCAACAATCAAAGAAGTTGATTGAACAAGGAAGGAAACTTGTTTCTCTTATTAAAATAATTAAGATTAAATACAAAAAAAAAGAGCTAAAATTCTAAATTATTTATATATTATAAGTGCTTAGTCTTAACCTAAATACAAATAAAGTATATATATGTTAAATTGAAAATACTATTCTACCCTTAATAAATAAGACTATATAAATATTATTTAACATCTTCCCTCAAACTCACGATGCGGTAGTTACAAACATCGAGAGTTTGCCAACTAGAAAGCGAAAACAAGAGATAGAATGTGTTTTGGTAAATAAATCTGCAATCTGCAAGGAAGAATGAACAAAAGGTAAAGCAATGGTATCATGCTTAAGATGATGACAAGTAAGATGACAATAGATCTCAATATGCTTAATTTGCTTATGAAAAACCGAGTTATGAGCGATCTGAATAGAACTCTAGTTGTCATAATACATAGGAGTGGGATGAGAAAAGAAAACTCTCATATCAATAAGTAACCAACGTAACCAAACAATCTCTTTGGTAATAGATGTCATGGATGATTGAAAAATAATAGATTGTTTCTTGTTCTTCCAAGAAATATGAGAATCATCTAAAAAGATATAGAACCCGGTAACAGACTTGTGATCTATAGGATCACTACCATGATCAGCATTAGAGTACGCATACAACTTCAAGAAAAAGGTGAATGAAAGTAAAAGACTCTGAAAAACTGTACCCCGAAGATATCGCAAAATACAAAGAACAGGTGCCCAATGAATAGTAGTAGGAAAAGCAATAAACTAACTAACAACATGAACAACATGTACAATATTTGGACGAGTAATGATGAGATATACCAAACTCCCAACAATAGTACTGTATAAAGTAGGATCTATCATAGGTAAACCATCAGAAGAAAAGTAACTCATGTTAACCTCAATAGGAGTATCTACAGTCTTGTTATTAGTAAGTCTAGCCCACTCAAGAATATCTGCAACATATTTCGACTGTAAAAGAAGATAACTTCTAGGAGAATATGTTACCTTAATATCTAGGAAATATTAAAGATAATTCAAATCCTTCATTTCAATTCATCTAGCTAACTCTATCTTCAAAACTGAAATACCATTAATGTCATCACCAGTAATAATCATATCATCAATATATAAAGATAGAAAAATACGACTTGCATTGATGCACTTAATAAAAAAAAGAAAAATCATTACTGTTAGAAACAAAGCTAAGAGACGAGATCATAATAGAGAATTTCTCAAACCAAGCATCGGGTGTGTCATATAATACTTTTTTAAGCTTACAAACATATCCAAAGTCATTTGAAATACCATGAGGGAGTGTCATATAAACTTTTTCTTGAAGATCTCCATTTAAAAAGGCATTTTTAACATCAAGCTGAGAAATATACCATTGACGAATCAAAGCTACAACAATAAGAGTATGAATAGTAGTCATTTTTACAACCAAGACAAATGTCTCCTCATAGTCCATGCCATACTGTTGAGAGTATCATTTTTCAACTAGCCTATCTTTGTATCGCTCAATAGACCCATCAGAATTAATCTTGATCTTATACACCAACGACAACCAATAACATTCTTACTAAGAGGTAGAGGAACCAAGTCCCAAGTATCTGTTTTATGCAAAGTAGAAAGTTCTTCATCCATAGTTTGCTCTCAAAATGAATCAATAATTGTCTTTTTTATAGAAAGAGAGCTTAAAGAGACAATGAATAGAAGCTAAAAAGAAAGTAAATGATGAAGAATATCAAGAATAAACAAACTTTGGTAGTTTTATGGACTTACAAATATGGATGGACTAACGTGGAAATGAATCCACAATCTCAGATAAAGTTTAAGGAGGGGCTGTAGATGAGAAAAGAGTTTCAGGCATGCTAGAAAGGTAAAGTACCAGTAACTGTAAAGTTATGAGTACAAATTGATCGAACATGGGGAGAGGTATCATTACTAGAATCCTCAGCAAAAGGGATCTATATAAATAAGATCAATTTTAGTTAGACTATAAGTAGTGGATGGAATAGAAAATAAAGGTATATGCTCAAGGAAGACAACATAACAAGACACATAAAGTTTTTTAGTTATTGGATCAAAACAACAATACCCCTTTTTACCTTCACCATAACCCAGAAAGATACAAATAGGGGATCGAAAGGATAATTTATAGCGTTCTATATAAGGATAAAGAACGAAACAAGTACAACTAAAGACTCTAAATGATGAATAATTAGGGACATACCCATATAACTTTTCAAAAAGAGATAGGCCCAAATTATGAGAAGATTGAATCATATTAATCAAATTTACAACAGTAAGAACAACTTCTCCCCAAAACTCACTACGAACAAAAGCAGACAACAAGAAAGAATGAGTAGTTTCAACAGTATGCCTATGTTTTCATTCAGCAACACCATTTTACTCAAGAGTATTTGTATATGAAGTTTGGTGGATGGTTCCATCTAAGGCAAGTAATTGAAAAATTTTATTAAAGGTGTATTCCCTACTAAATCACACCTAAAGCAATCTTTATTTAGTTTCTACAATTTGGTATTTTTTATTTTTTATTGCTTTTGCATTTTAGTTCTCTGTGACTGTTGATTATAGCTATTGAAAGAGATGATTTGCTTCAGTCTGTAAGTGTGAGGTTGGATGGGAAGAACTATTCGTATTGGAGTTATGTAATGAAAAATTTCCTTAAAGGTAAGAAGATGTAGTTATATGTAAGTGAAACTTATATAATACCTAAGAATATTGAGGAGGGGGATGCTGTTTTGATAGATATATGGGAAGCAAATAATACAAAGATCATTACCTTAATCAATAATTATGTTGAAAATTCGATAGGTATGCAGTTGGCAAAATATGAGATAGCAAAAGAGGTTTGGGATCGTCTGCAAAGGTTATTCACATAATTAAATTTTACAAAATAGTATCAATTAGAGAATGACATACGAGCTTTTTATTAGAAGAATATGAGTATTCAATAGTTTTATTTTGCTATGACAGATCTCTAGGATTAATTAACTCTTACAGAATCGATAAAATTAAAAGCATGTGATGCCTAGATTGAGCATGGAGAGCAGCAACGGTTGGTACAATTTTTAACAACACTTTGCAGTGATTTCAAAAGACTTAAATGTTCAATTTTACATCATTCTCCACTGCCTTATGTTGACTCTATTGTTAGTGAATTATTGACTAAAGAAATATGTCTTCAGTTTTATTCTGAAAAGGAAATTCTTTCTGCTTCAAATCCTTCGATACTAGTAGTATCTTATAAGTCATTCTTTAATCATCGAAATAAGTCTTACACAAGGGTTAGCTTCGACGAGTGCAGTTTCTATAAGCAAAAAGGTCATTGAAAGGTTTAGTGTCCTAAGTTGATACATCAGAATCAAGCTTGGAAGCCTGACGGCCAATTACAATCTAATGCTTATAAACCACCTCATGGTTATAAACCACCACACCACAATACAACACTAGTAGCTTCCCTAGGCTCTATTACCGATCCTAATACTTTAGTGAAGCAATTTCAAAAGTTTCTCTCCTTACAGCCACAAGCAATGTTTGTTTCTTCTTTCATAGGTCAGTTGCCTCATAGTTCCTCATATATGTCACCCTCTGAATAGATCTTGCCTTAACAAGTGTTGGTTCTGTTGTTACACCTCACTTGTCTCTATTTAATATTTATCTTATTCCAAACCTTAAATTGAATCTTACGTCTGTTGGTCAAATATGTGATTTTGGTGATTATTTAGTCATGTTTTCTGGTTCTTTTTATTGTGTACAAGATCTATAGTCTCAGAAGCTGATTATGATAGGCCATAGAGATAATGAACTATATATTTTGGATGGGTTAAAAGTGTCAATTACTGCTGCTGCCATTCTTACTACTATTATTGATTTATCTTTCTTTCATTTGAGTCTTTTATCTTCTAGTTTTTATTTATGACATTCCCGTCTAGGTCATGTTTCGTCTTTTCATTTGAGATTTTTGGCATCCATAAGAGCTTTAGAAAATTTGAAAACTTGTGAGATTTATAATTGTAGTGGATGTAAATTGACAAAATTTTCTGCTTTACCTTTTAATCGAAGTATTTCTGTTTCTTCTACACCATTCGATTTGATTCATTCTGATATATGGAAACCTTCTCTTATTGCCATAAAAGAAGGGTCTCGATATTATGTATCTTTTATTGATGATCATACTCGTTATTGTTGGGTTTATTTAATGAAACACTATTCTGAATTCTTTGAGATATATGTAGCTTTTTGAGCTCTGATACCATGTTAAAATAATTAAGGTCAAACACAAAAAGAAGGCTAGAATTCTGAATTATTTGTATATTATAAGTGCTTAGTCTTAACCTAAATACAAATAAAGTATATATAAGTTAAACTGAAAGTACTATTCTACCCTTAATAAATAAAACTACATAAATATTATTTAACATCCCTTACCCTCCTTGCCTTAGCTAATTGTCTCTACAAACTCCCTAAGGCAACATGCATGTTATAATAATAGGTAAACACAAACAAAAGGAAGACATATACTGAAAGAGGTAACCTATACAAAAAGAAAATGAAACTACTATATAACTTTTTAATTTTCACCTAATATTTTACTTCTAGCCATCAACCACATCTCATAAACCATGCCTAAAAAGGAAAGTTAAGATACTTCCTATCTTTGTGACCCTAAGCAACAAGGAGAAAAGAACTACCCAAGTTGGGTTTTTATATCCTTACATAAGTTTAAAACAAAACAAGAGCAGTCTACGAGAAAAAGGTTGCAATACATATCTCTATTTTCCCGACGAAAACACATGCAAGAATCACATGTATAAGGTGACTATTCATGGGTGAAAAACAGGCAATAGAGTTGGAATGGACAGAGTCACCGTAATTTTATTGTTGTTAACATGTCAAGGCAATAAAACACTTAAATAAGAGGCATTAAAGTAAAGAGAAAGGAGTAGAATTAAACCTTGATATATTATCATTACTCATTTACCTTTTGGGTTGAATCATTGTTCTTTTCTCAAATCTAATTGTCATTCAAGTATGTGGATGTTGTTGATACCATTGCTGGTCTTTACACTTTCTATAGTTAAACATGTTGTTATACAGAGCCCCTTGAACTCCATAAACTAGTTCACAAACACACTAATTATTTCTTCAGATTTGATTCCTATTGTATTAACGGTAGTAACTTGGCTGTTCTTTCTCTAAAAAAAAGTCTAGACTCTTTTTCTTTAAGAAAGTTAAAAGTTGAGGGAAAAAATAACTCGAGGAAAATGGCAGCAAAAAATCCAAGTAAACATGGGTCATAAATGTTATGGAGTTTGGCCTATTTCTTAATGCTTTAAGTATCTTATTTTGGTGTTAGTTGGTAGCTCAAGGTTGAGTGTAGAACATGAAGTTAGGGTTTTTTGTTTCTATTTATTGTTATGTTGTTCCTTGTAGTTCTTTCTAGTGACAAAGTCGGGATTTTTTAAATGAAAGGTAAATTACTAACAAATATTTGATATTATATATTATATAAATATTTGTTATATTAATTTGAAACATGTGTACTAACTCATGTCAAGCAAAATTAATTTAAAAATACTTTTAAAATGAGAACACTTACATTATAATTATTCTCTTCGAGTTTTCATATTTTAAAACTATTTCATAATGATTTCATTATCAATCTCATTGAAGACATCTTTTTTAATGTATACAAACAAACTCTCATTCATCCATTTCTCTCTCATCCTATTTCGTAATCTACTTTTGACAATATGCATAATATAAATACTCTCTTCATTATAGCAGTTGCGATTGGTAGAAGTAATGACAAATATTTGATAAGCATATATATCAATGGAAATATAAAATTCTTCTTTGTTTTTATCATTTTCTTTGCAAGACGAGCAATACCTTCAATACTAGAGAACTCATCATCATTGCATAGATCAATAATATATGTATCAAGTTGGCTGCTAAATATCATCAAGACCACTATAGAGAATTCATTGGATGAAAAAAAAGTAATAAACTTTTCTTTATTGAAAGTAGAGAGAGTCATTTGGGTTTAAACATTCCACACAAAAAAACAACTCCATACCCGTTACTGAAATGACCATCCAATTCATTAAGCTGCATGTCAATGATATTGTTAAACAATTTTTAATAGAAATGGTGTAGGTTTGAATACCTTGATATTTTTGCCTTGAACGCCCACATAGTTTGTACTTATCATCCATAATTAGAATATCAATGTCATGTTTGATGCAAAAAGATGATATTTTTTCCAATAAAGATTCTCAATCATTCTCTCTTATCATTTTGAATTGTTCATTTGATGCTTTTAATAAACTCATAGCATTTTCAATGTCTTGATCTTTTCTTGGTAATGCTTGTGAGAACTTATTTGTAACTATTAGTATCATTCTCAAACAATGAAGCATGAATATAAAATTAAATGATTCCATAATATCTTAAGTTCATCCCATCCTTCCTTATAATCTCAAGCATATCAAGAACTGACGAAAAAATTACAAGTAGATGAATAATTGTACCATAATGAAGCCCTAACGGATATCATCTGATTAGTACTTAAAAATGTATTTATCAAGGTTTTATATCATCATTTTACACTTAAAGTATCAATAACTCTTTAACTAGAGCATGTTTTATAATAACATATCTAATAATATAAGATACCTTTAATTTATGGAAAATGTTCATCTTAAATGCAAGCCTATCATATAAATAAAAGGATTAATTGATGAGTTTAACTACTGAAATTGAGAAGATAAAGAAATGGCTAAGTTTCACTGAAAGTAATTCTTTTAATAGCTTCATTATTTCTAGAAAGGAAATGTAAGAGCTTTAGATAATTTCCTTGATTGCTTGAACATTCATATTCATCACGGCGATTAAATGAAAGTCCTTTGTACAACAAAAAATGAGCAAACTTTATCAAAACATTCAATCAAATTTAATAATCACTGTAACTCTATGTTGTCTGTTCGGATAACAAAGTCATGATACTTTATTTTTTATTTATTAAATTCTCACATTTTATCTCAATTGTATTGTAACTAATATTAGATTTTTTAATATAAAAATCAAATCTTTTCTTGTTTTTCTAGTTTGAAAACACATCATCTATAAACAAATTAATTTTTTTTAGATTTGAAGAGGTGATAATACAAATAAAAAATAGTATTTTTAATTATGTTGTACTCTAACTAAGTTGAATATGCACCAAATTAAGACGTTGTAGTGAGAAGATTAACAAAGACTTTTCATAAATATACTATATGTACTTATCAATTTTTCATAAAAATTGATTTAGATGCAATTGCTTGGCTTGCTCGAGAGGGTGGGCATGGACAAAGTCGAAGAGATCGTACATGCCATCTGTATATACTCGAATTGGCCTTGCCTTCTCCTCACGAGATAGGATGATGAATTTAAAGGTAAATTACCGAATAAAAAAGCAAAAATGTAGAGCCAATGCCATTAATTATAGCAGTACATAATGGTTTTGTGAGAGCTTTGAGAGTGAATGTAATAGCAAAATACCTTCCACGTTTAGTTTATTTGTAATTTAATTATAATAATGGACATCGCAACTCTAATATTAAATAATATTCGCAGGGAAATTACTGTAGCTTTTTAAAAAAAATTGGGCTTGTTTTTACTTTTTCTTTTTCCTGTTTTGCATGTTTTTCCCTGAGATTGTCTTCTTCTTTCTTTTTCTTTTTCCCCACATTGTTTTTTCTTTTTCTTTTTTCTGGGTTTTGCATTTTTTTTCTTTTTTTCTGAAGATTGTCTTTTTTTTATTCTTTTTTGTTTTTTTATTTTTTAAATTATTTTTGTTGATGTTTTTAATATTGAACTAGTTGAGAATTTAAGTATATAGTTTTTTTTAAAAAAATATTATGAATTATTGCAATGTTTCTCTACATGGTTTTTTTTATGAATTTTTTCTTTTTTTTTTATAAAATAGTCTTTGATGATTTTATATTTTTTATTGAGTTGGTTAAGAATTTTGCTTAGTAATTTGTTTTTTAAAATACTATAAATTACTACAATGTTTTCCCCCATGATTTTTGTTTTGCTACAGTATTTTCCCACATGTTTTTTTACAAAACTATCTTTGTCGATTTTTTTTTTAATATTGAGCTCGTTGAAAATTTATCTTTAACTTTCTCTACATGTTTTTTTTCCCTTTTTTTTCCCGAAATTGTCTTTTTCTTCTTTTTTCTTCTTTTTATGTTTTTTTTTCAGAATTATTTTTGTTGATTTTATTTTTTTTCATATTAAACTAGTTAAGAATTTAGTTTTTTCCCACATAGTTTTTTTATGATTTTTTATTTTTTTCAGAATTGTCTTTGTCGATTTTATTTTTTTTCATATTAAGCTGATTGAGATTTTAGTTTCGTAGTTTTTTTTGTTAAAACACTGTGAAATGCTACAGTATTCCCCCACATGAATTTTTTTTATTATGATATTTTTTAAAATTATCTTTATTGATTTTATTATTTTTAATATTGAGCTCGATGAGAATTATAACTGTAGATTTTCTCATGAAACACTATAGATTGTTACAGTGTTTTCTTATGTGGTTTTTTTCTTTTATTTTTTTATAATTTTTTTCAAAATTATCTTTGTTGATTTTATTTTTTTAATATTAAGTTAGTTAAGAATTTAGCTTTATAATTTTTTCCTTGAAAACATTATAGATTACAACAAGTTTTCTCCTTATGATTTTTTTTTTATATTTTTTATGATTTATTTGCATGCCACAAGCTAGCAGCATCACGCGGGCATGGCATGTAGTAACTTTACAAAACTGGTGTGATATCAATTTTAAATATCCCAAACCTTAATATTTGAAATTGAGGGAAACTCATCCTCTTCGAAAAAAAATAATAATAATAAGTGAGCTACTTACTCAACATGATTATCATAATATAATAATTGATGAGAAAAAAAATTTGTGTTTGTTAAAAAAAGTAATGAAATCTTCACCAACTTGAGTTCCTTTATCATCAAATTAGTTAGGTGATCCATGCTATGCCGCAAGTTACTTTGTTTTAGCATAAAAATATATAAAAAACTAAAATCTAAGAGCATTGTGTCTATCTGCAAAGTTAGACTCAAAAGCTTTGGGCTTGGCTGTAACGTCTAACCCAAGAGTAATATTTTTAATATTAATAATAATATTAAACTTATCTAAGGCAAGTTCTTATTGTTTTTTATCCCTTGAAATTAAATTTATAGTTTTTCTTTGATAATAATAACATTTTTAAAAATATTTTTTAATGATAATGGTAACAATAACAATAACAATAATACTAATGATTATAAACTTAGATATGGCACCCCAACTAGACCTAAGTTTTTGGGGTCTGGTTCTCCTAAGAATAATAAAAGTAATAATATTTATAATTTTAGTATTAATATTAAACTTGTCTTACCCAAGTTCTTATAGTCTTTAATTTATTTAAATCAAATTTATGATTTTTATTCAATAGTAATAATATTTTTTTTAAAGTCAATAATAATAATAATAACAATATTAAGAATAAGAATAACACTAATAATTATAATAATAATTAGCATAATAATGATAACGACGACGACAACAATAACAGCAATAATTTTTAACTTTATCCTTCAAGTCAGATCTATGGGTTTTTTTCAATAGTAATTTTTTTTTCAAATTTATTAATAATTATAGTAATAATACTAATAATAATGGCAATAATAATATTAATAATAATGGCAATAATAATATTAAATATGATGACCCAAGTTCTTATAGTTTTTAATTTTACCCTTTAAATTAAATATATGGTTGTTTTTTCATATTAATAATATTTTTTTCAAATTAATTAATTAATTATTATATTAGTAATATTCATTATAATAAAAATAAAAATAATTTTAATATTAGTAATATTAAACTTGCATGATCTAAATTTAAGTGAGTTTGACTACAACACCAGACCTAAAAACCTTAGGTGTGAGTCTAGCTGAAAGGTCATGTCATAAAAATATGATAACTAAATAAAAAAATAATATTAAAAAATAAAATTATAAAAAAAAATTAATTGAAAAGGAAAAACACAAAGCAAAGCACTATTCCAATGAATAGTGTGCTGCGCGTAGGGATATAGTAAAATCCCCTCTTGAAATCACAATAATCTAATAAAAAGCAAATAAAACAAATCATGAAGTTTAATTCTTAATCAAATTAATATTAAAAGAAAAAACTAATTAAGAAAAAGAAAAAGAAAATCTAAATCAACTAGGTTAACTCATCAAACCTGAAATCCGTATCATGAGATTGTGATAATTAAATAGAAATTTTTTTTAATATTAACAAACTAAATAAAATGAAATTAAATAAAATCAAATGGGTTAATCCATTAAACCAGGTTAACCCGTTAAACCTGAGATCCATATCATGAGAATGTAATAACTAAATAGAAAAAAATTTAATATAAAAACTAAATAAAATGAAATTAAACAAAAAAATTAATTAAAAATAAAAAAATAAAGCAAAGCACTGTTTCAATTAATAGTACTTTATGAGAAAGGATATAATAAAATCTCCTCATAAGATCACGATAATTTAATGAAAAGTAAACAAAATAAATCATTAAATTTAATTTTCAATCAAATCAATATTAAAAGATGAATTGAAAAAAAAACTAATAAAAAAATTTGAATCAATCAAGTTAACCTGTTAAATATTACATCTATATCATGAGAATATGATAACTAAATAAAAAAAAATTAATATTAATGAACTAAATTTTAAAAAATAATTAAAAAAAAACATATTACTAAAAGACATAGAATATTTCACTATAAATTACACAATAAAATCTGCAATAAAAAACTAATCTAATTTAGTTATAATTTGTGATGTAATCCTTCAAAATGAACCATCTTTAAGCGCATCTGTAGTTTTACAAGGCCATCTCACCCAACTCCTAAAAGCGCCAACCTTCTTTCTTTCTAAAGCATATAAATAAAAATTATTTAAAGAAAATATATTAAAAAACATATCAATTAAAAAAATAATAATGATAGTTAATGAGATTGAGATAACCTGGTAAAAAAATTTAAAAAAACCATAAACCAATATTTTTAAAAAAAATTTAAAAAATAAAATTTAAAAAAACAATTAAAAAATAAAGATATTAACCTGCATTAACTTTTTAAATTCATAACCCGGGTAATTACACCAAAAGTATCATAAATAAAAAATTATAAAGTTTAATACCTAGCAAATCAAATGTAATATTTGAAAGGATGAAACTAAAAAAAAAAAATTAATTAGACAAAAAGATCTAAAATAAAAAATTATAATTAAAAGATTAAGGATAAAAAATAAATTAGAGAACAATCTATTAGAGAGTTAAATTGAAAAGAAAAATAACTTTAACAAAAAAAATTAAAATAATAAGAATTAAATTGAATAAAAATAATACACCATAAAATTTGATTGAGGATAAAAAATAAATTAAAGAATAATAAATTTTTTTTTATTAAAGAGTTAAATTGAAAAGAAAAATAACTTTAATAAAAAAACAAATTAAAATAATAAGAATTAAATTGAATAAAAATAATATACCATAAACTTTGATTGAATGATAAAATGAAAAACTAATAATATTTTAATAAAATTAAAAAATTAAAGCTTAATTGAAAAGAATAATAAATAACAAATTATAATTATAAAATTAAATTATAACCAATATATATTTATAAAGGAGCTAAAACCAAACATATCCCTGCAATGATGTTTAAAAATTATGAGATCCCAAAACATTCAGGTCTTTTTTACTGCTCATATAAAAAAAATGATCACACTTGAAGGAAAGCTTTTTGTTTTTGTCTAAAAAGGTATTTTAATAATTACATTTTAAAAATAAAATTAAAAGGATCTTTGTGGCTCCCATTACTTTTTAAAAAACAAATGTGTCTTTGTAAAAAGTCAATATTATGCCTTTATTTTTGTGTTGGGATGGTAAAGTGGGATTCACCCTCCACGTCCACAGTGTTTTTCCTATTTCTTTTAATTTTAATTTAATTAAAAAAGACAGCAGTGAAAACACCCAACAAAAACATAACATAAAAGGTTGTCTCGCGCCACGCGTGCGCTTTTCTTCTTTTAATTATTTCCATTCCCACTATATATTGTGGTGCATGCGCAGACAAATGGAGGTATTGTTTGATATTGCTGTAGAATCGTATTTTTAAGGTTAATTTTTATTTTTTAATCACTTACAAGTTAAACGTTAGTGAACGTATAATCAACGAATAAAAATTATATTATGATATCCATATGATAAAATCAAGGTTAATTCATCCATATATTTTTATATATTCATCACATTTTTTTTATATATATATATTAATTTTTTTGATATATTTTTATATTTTCTTACTCTTTTTTCTTTCTTATACATATATATTAATCGTATTTTTTATATATTTTTATTTTAAATTTTTTTATATATTTTTATAATTTTTTTTTTTACATCTCTCGC
>NW_011500222.1:59138-191674 GCF_000495115.2 Populus euphratica
TATTTTCTTACTCTTTTTTCTTTCTTATACATATATATTAATCGTATTTTTTATATATTTTTATTTTAAATTTTTTTATATATTTTTATAATTTTTTTTTTTACATCGCTCGCGCACATATATTATCAATTTTTAAACTATAATGCCCTGCAACCATCAAAGGAAAACTTGATTTTTATTTTTTAAAATAAACTTTAAAACAAATGGAAAACCCTTAGAAAACAAAAATATTAAAAAATATACAAAAATGAAAAACCTAAATAAATAATAACTTATAAAATATAAAATATGAACAAATCGTGTCATTAAACCTCATAAATACAAATATGTTTATTGCAATTTCTTATGTGTTTTCCAAGTCTGGCTAAGCTTGTGACTTTTTGTTATGATTTAAGATGTTTTTTTTGTCAAAAAAAAATAATTTTAAAAAAAAAAAGATAAGAGAAAACGTCACTTTTATATTGACAGTCACACATTAACCCTAAAATGAAAAATCTATGTCCTAGACCGAGGCACGTACTAAAGTAGGAGGACTTCATGCGAGGTGCGTTCATGTATTAAAGTCAAGGGAGGTGTGTAATGATGCCCATCATCGTCGTCATTATTGTTTGATGTTTCTTTCCTTCCGTGGATTCCGGTGTCTCCATCCTATCTATCTTCCGCGATTGTCGCAAAATTGTAGTAAGGGAAAGGAAAAGTGGGGGGTAGATAGCTAGCTGCATGGGGACGATTCAGAACAAACATTTCCAAGCTTTTCTTTTCCCTTTCTTTCCTTTTTTTGGCTGGTATAAGTAGCAAAACAACTTCTTTTTTTTGTTTGTTTTCAAGGAAGCTGCCTGCCTGGGCATGCATTTGCAAACCCACAAAAACCCTTCCATTTTTTAAGCTCGTCTTTCTGGATCCGAGTTCACCGACCTGACTCAGTACAACTCGGGCCCGACTCTCACCGTACCAAAATGGGTTGCGTGAGCTCGAAGCAGGCGGTGTCCGTCACACCAGCCCTGGACCATTCTGTCTTGTCCGGGTCGGGCCGGGCTCGTATCGGAATGGACCAGCACCCCAGTTTCAAGAAGAATGGGGATCACCACCACCATCAGGTGGTGGTAAGTTGTGGAGGGAGCGAGTTGGGCGAGTCAGGAAGAGCTCCGAGTTCAAATGGCGAGTCGATGAGCTTTAGATTGAGGAGTTTACACAAGTACATTGAAGGTGAGCAGGTGGCTGCAGGTTGGCCCGCTTGGCTAAGTGCCGTAGCTGGAGAAGCCATTCACGGTTGGGTCCCTCTCAAGGCTGATGCTTTTGAGAAATTGGAAAAGGTTGTTAATTAATTATTAAGTTTTACTTGTTTATTTTTTTTCAAATTAAAAAAAAAGAAAAAGAAAGAGGGAGAGAGGAGGAGATGTGTTGTGTTTTTTCTGTCATCATAGACAATGTGGTGTTGGTTTGTTGGTTTTTTTTTGTATTCTTTTTGGTTAGTTTGTTTAAAAAGATTTAATCTTTAATGCCTTTGCTACTAATTAGCGCTTCTTGCTGTATATGTTCTTCATTTATCAAAAATCTACTTGTTTCTTTCTTTTCTTTTGGAGAAAATAAAATGTTGTTTGTGCATTTTAATCCCTTCATTTTTTTTTAAATAATATACAAGCAAGGAAGTTTTAGAATGAACCATCCGGTTGGGGGTTGGGTGATTGGCATAACAACTCTTCTTTTAATCTTTGTATAATGCTAGAAGTCTATACAGTGTTCAGCTACAATCATCTCTGGACAACTTGGTTCCGAAACAATGCCAGGTCTTGGAAGGCTGCACACATCATACTATGTGAATCTTCCAGATTAGTACTTCATGATTCTGATAATTGCACTTGTTACTCCTATTATTTCACTGTAACTAGAACTTTGTGGAGGAATTTCTTTCCTTTGTTTTTTTTTCCTGTTGTCGGTTGCTTCTTTTATGCAATTTTCATGTGTGGACTAGAATCTATAATGTCAAATGTGAAGGCATCTTGTTCTCTTACTCACCTGAACTTAATCCTTGCCTAGATGACTGATGCTATTTCATTTTAGTTTATATTCTCTCCTCTTCAATTGGATAGTCAACTTATTTTCTGTACAATTGCTTTGGTAGATAGGACAGGGTACATATAGCAGTGTGTTCCGAGCACGTGAGACTGAAACTGGGAGGATAGTTGCTCTGAAGAAAGTTCGGTTCGACAATTTTGAGCCTGAGAGTGTTCGATTTATGGCAAGAGAGATATTGATTCTTCGTAGGCTTGATCATCCCAACATCATGAAATTGGATGGATTAATCACTTCGCGATTGTCATGTAGCATATACCTTGTCTTTGAGTACATGGAGCATGACATCACTGGACTCTTGTCTTGCCCTGATGTCAGGTTCAGTGAGGCACAGGTTTTAACTCTGCCTTTGTCTGTGTTGCTTTCTAGAATTTGTTTTTGGGTGTTTCAAGACATCATGGAAATAAAATGTTCTCTTAATCTGCAGCATCAAATTTAAAGTTTACTGTATAAATCAAAGCTCAATCATTCTTCAATACAAAGAAATGTAACATTGTGTAAAAGATTTGTTCACATTCGTTACATGTTTAAGGTGCCACCTCTGTTAGTTAATTGCAATTTATTTCTGCGCACTGAAGTACATTAATTACTCTAATTTGCAGATTAAGTGCTATATGAAGCAGTTAATATCAGGACTTGATCATTGTCACTCAAAGGGTGTAATGCATCGTGACATCAAAGGATCAAATCTTCTCGTAAACAATGAAGGTATACTGAAGGTAGGAGATTTTGGATTGGCAAACTTCTGCACTCTCGGGCACGGGCAACCTTTAACCAGTCGTGTTGTGACTTTGTGGTACCGTCCTCCTGAACTTTTGTTGGGTTCTACTGATTATGGACCATCTGTTGATCTTTGGAGTGTAGGCTGTGTATTTGCAGAACTTCTTCTTGGAAAACCAATCCTTCAAGGGAGAACAGAGGTAAGCATCTTTTTCCCGCACATGGTTGTGCATTATTATGATTTTTGTGTGATTGGTGAAATATACTAAAAATAAGGTGCTAAAGATTTATATGGGGGGAATTTGTAGTTTCTGTTGAGTAATACTTTTCTCATATGTTTCTTAGGTTAGAATTAATACAAGTGAAACAGATTTGTTCATCTCTCTCTCTCTCTCCCTCCCTCCCCTTTTTGTTGTTATCTCTCATTTCATTATAGCGGCATCAGTTGTAGAATTTTGTGAAGCCTGCTTCTGAGACAGATTCCTGAAAATCATCATATGCAACTCTCCAATTCACGAATGGATTGTAGAAGTAAAATCCTTTAAAGAATTTTATGATGCCAGATATGCTTTTATTTTATCCTCATTTCAATGTGAGATGGCTTTGAGGAGAACCATTTTTGTATTTATCACATGAAGGCAGTTACTTGTTCCAGTCGATTTTGTGATTCTGTTCCTCATTTAACTGTAGAGGGTGGCAAATCAGAGGCATGCCCATGTTGGGATGATCAGATATACCTGTTTACCAGTTTTCTTGTTGCAGACCTAAAGAATTATATTTTATAAAAGTTAGCTGTTCTCGTCATTTCTGTTGATTTGCTTTTTCTTCAAGATTTTGTATGAATGGTCTTTTTTGTTTCTTCCAGGTTGAACAATTACACAAAATTTTCAAGCTTTGTGGGTCGCCACCTGATGAATACTGGAAAAAGTCCAAACTTCCTCATGCAACTTTATTCAAACCACAGCAACCTTATGATAGTTGTCTTCGTGAGACCCTTAAAGATTTGCCAACAACTGCTGTGAACCTGATCAAAACTCTTCTCTCTGTAGAGCCTTACAAGCGTGGGACTGCTTCTTCTGCTCTTGCATCTGAGGTGATTATTACCTCCTATAGCATTTGATATGCCGGTTCCAAGAGGTGACCTTGATTTATATAGCCATGGAGATTAAATATAATTCTATTTGAATCATCATACACTGGTGGATCACATTTTAGCCGTACATTCTGTTCTAACCAAAAAACAGTGTTCATGTTTAACCTTCATTTATGGAAATTATTTTTTTTAGACCAAAAAATAGAAGGGGTGTCTTTCTATGGAAATTGTGTGACCAGGTGCCATAGGTTTATGCATTGGTAAGCTTATATTAACACAAGCTCCTTACCTTCAATTTTTCAGTATTTCAGCACAAAACCTTATCCATGTGATCCATCAAACTTGCCAAAATACCCACCTAGCAAAGAGATAGATGCAAAAAACCGTGAGGAGGCAAGGAGGTGAGGATTCTCATTTTCTCATCCAGTTTTCTCTGAAAGCATTTTGTTTCTCTTCTGAATTAAACATTGGTTTGGCTGCTTTACTTTTTTTAAAGAGCACTTGCAATGAAGTCATTCCATGTCTGCTGTCTCAACTGAGACATATAATTAGCTGGATTTTCTAAATATGCAATTGAGTTGAGCAACCTATGGATATGGGGTACAATGATGATAAAACTAGTCCATTATGCTTTAAATTGCATTGGACAGCATTTGTTACTGTCATGTGACCACTGCTATTACCAAGAAATGAAACGGATGCCTCTTGTTAAAATCTCATTTAAAAGCCTGCAAGTTTACAAACCTTATGTGGACAGCAATTCAAAATTTATGACTAGAAACCATATTGGCTACAGGCTTATTATTGAAAAACTCAAATCTCCAGGATCATAGGTTATACACTTATACTGACATCCAATTACATTGGCTCTGAACTTTTAGGAAAAAGATTGGTGGGAGAGGTCGTGGAACTGAAACAAGAAAGTGTACAAGAAAACTATGTGGAATCAGTAAATTGGCAGCAGAGGTCTCTCTCTCACACGAGCACACATGCACACACGTGCGCGCACAGGTGTTGGTGGAAGTGATTCACACTGATAGTGATAAGTTCCTTTCTGTCTTCAGGATCTAGCAGCTCAAAAGCAATGTGCTCAAATCAATATCAGTAACATGCGTGTTCCAAAGGGAGGAGATGGAAAGTCAAGTGGAGAGGCACGGAAGCCATCACTTGATAAATTGGAAGAGATTTTCCATATAAAGAATGCATCCCAAGGAGACATTCCTTTTTCTGGTCCATTAAAAGTTTCTAGTTCAAGTGGTTTTGCTTGGGCAAAACGGAGAAAAGATGATGCATCCATAAGATCTCACAATAGGTCTACTTCGAGAGGTCATTCTAATAATGGATTAGAACCCTCTTCTGCGTTGCAACAGAAGACTAATTCTGACACAAAAGGACATGATAATTGGGATCTCACCCATGGAATCCGTACCAATTCTAGAGGCCATGATTCATATGAAATTTCTAAGCTTGCTTTGCGAAAACAATGGAGGCAGTTTGAACGTCCAGATTCTTTTGATGCTTCCGAGGAGTACCATTCGCAAGAGCTATCTTTGGCACTTTATCATAGAGAGGGAATGGAAGCCAGGGGAAGTAATTTGGTACGTTTGTAAATATTAGAGCCGCATCTAACTTTAATTACAGTCTTTGTTAAAGATGAAATGAAATATGTCTTGATGTTTGCTTTCAATTTGTCTGAAGGCATATGTTGCTTGTCATAGTTTAAAATCGAATGAAATTCCTAGATTGGTAAAGGTTGGAGGTGGTGGTGAATACAGAGTTAGCAGCAGGGTCCAAGTCACTAGTAAGTGATGGTGTGCTTTAGCAAAGAGAACAACAAGGGCAGTGATTTTTCAAGATTTTTATTTCTTTTACTCTGGAGAGAATTTTGAAACTTTAGAACTCTTATTTATCCAGAAAAAATAATAAATTCAGAGTGGAAAGGAGCGTTAATAGTTCTCTTGTAACTTTTTTGTTTGTTTATTGATCACTACATGTTTAAACAAAAAGCTAAAATAAGGCTTATAAAATATAATTTTCACGTCATCATGATTTAAGCCAAGAGTCGGCAAACTGACACCATTAAACCACACTGGGATGATTTGCTCGGACCATAGCTCTAATTACTTGTAGATTTTTTGAACTGCACAGGATTTGAGATGTGAAATTAACTTTAACCATTTTCTGTTTGTGTTTGTGAATGGGAAAAAAACTAGGGGGTGCAGATCATAGTTTGCAACTGTCTACTGATTATCTAACTTAAGGATCAACTTGAATAGGTTTTTCAAGACCAAGTGGACAAGGTCGACTTCTCTGGACCCTTGTTATCTCAGACGCACAGAGTGGATGAACTCTTAGAAAGACATGAGCGCCACATTCGCCAGGCAGTCCGAAAATCATGGTTTCAAAGTGGTACGGAAATGATAATATTAATCCCCTCGTTTTTGTTTTTAATATTTTCTAGAGGTTTTGCATCATCAGTCATACCAACTTGGGCCATGCCATCATTGCTTTCTTCATTGCATTAAATCATCTGAGAAACCCTGGTTCCATTCCTTTCTTAACCCCACGGTTTTACCTTGAAACTTTGATTAATTGCTGGAAGGCGTTGATTTATACCTAAATAAATGTAAGTAAACCGGACCTCAGACCATTGATTGGGGAAACCATGTGGCTAATTCATCATTTCCCATCATGACGGTCATAACTGATGCTGCCATTTATGAAACACTGCTTCTCTCAAGTTGGAAATGAAATTATAGAGGAAACTTGTACTCTGGAAGAGTGGGGCTTCCATTACTCATTAGTTTTATCAAATCATGATAGTTGCCGCTTGCCACCGTGCATGCATCTTCATGAAGCTCCATGATGCTCAATCTGACTAGAATTATATTTGAGATCCAGGCAAGAAGCATGGAAAGTGATCATCATTATATATGCTCAGCTTCCAAAGACACGGACAGGTTTCTCTCCTGGAAGTAATAATCAAGAAAACAGGCTCCATAACACTCATCAAGGAAACATGTTTAAACCGACCTACCGTACCCAACAACGGCGCTATTGAACCATCAGCTGGATAGAAAGTCGAGTGAAAATCTAGAAACTACAAGTTGATTGTGATCCTATGTATCCAAGAGTGAGGAGGAAATTGGATTGAAGAGAGGTCCATATTGATGGTTTGCTCTCTTTTTTTCCTGCAATTGAGCATTTAGTCTTCTTTTTCATCCTATTCCTTTTGTGTTAATTATCACCTCTCTCTCTTTCTTTTTTCATTTATCCACTGTTTTGCCAAGCTGCTTCTTTTTTTGTTTTTGCTTTTATATTCTGATTTGACCTATCCTGTTCCATGTAAGAAGTGGAATTATGGTTAGTGACCTGAGATTATTTATGAAAATGATCAGATTTTCAGGGTTTGCAGCATCTGTTCCGTGTTTTTGTTTCCTTTCTGGACATTTGGCAATTAGATCAAACATGAGCAGGTGTCATTTTCATTCAAGACATTAGCAGGGAGCCACGATGTAGTTCAGCTGACAAGTCACAGCAACAGGTGGGTTTTGATGCCATCCAAGTCATGACATAACTGAGTAGAAGAAACCTTCGGTGACTTTCCAAGTCATGGTGAGTTCACTTTTTTTATTACGTACGTAAGATAAAATAAATATATGGCCTAGGTAACGGCTACTTCAAGTCATGCAAGAAATTGCGCGGGTATTTCATATTTTCAGGAAAAAGGTGGATTCTCGAACTAGTGAGATGGTTTGAATTTTACACTTAAATTATCATTTGGATCTTTAAACCATCAAAAATGTTTTGATGACATTGTACACAGACAATAATGACATGGACGTGGACGATTACCATGATGCCATGTGGAGTAGAAATAGGGGGAATTTGTTTTTGAATGATGGTTTATACGGGTGAAAATGATAAATTAAAAATATTTTTAAAAGATTCAAGAATTATACCAAATACATCTACAGTTGAGTTGTGTAGGATGAATAAGAATATTTTTTAAAGATTAGATTTTTTTTCATTGAATAATTACTTTAAGGCTAAGTTATAAATTATAAGTTATCTTAAGTGTTTGGTTTTTTACGGTAATTTACACAATTCGTGGATAAAAGACTTTTACCTCTTAAATACTTTTAAAAGAGAGATTGTTATGCTTTTACATACAGGTTCTTTTGTGGTTCTTTTGTTTTGTGTTTTTTAAGTGTTTTGTAACTTAGGTTGTTTCTATGTTGTGTACTGTATTGTACAGAGAATAAAATATATAATATTTTATTTATAGGGAAACTTCAAAACTGAATAAATTATAAAATATAATTTTTTTTATTGAATAATATTATATATATTATTTCAGAAAAAATTTAAAATTTATTTAAGTAAGTCCCTACTTGATTTTTTTCAAGTCTAATTACAATTTTTAATATAAATTATATTTTAATCTTTAATTTTTAAAATTTACTTCCAATTTAATTATATTTGATTAATCATTTCATTTTAATTCTTGATCAATAGTTTTCATGTGTGTGATTAGTTATGCTTCTTAATAAGTTGATTCAAATATAAATCATAATTTTAAATAAAATATGATTAAATAAATTAATCAAATTAATTTATTATTAATTCAAAAATTAATTAATTTATATTTAAAGGTTAAATATAATTTTTTTTATAATTTTTTAAATATTAGAAAAGTTATAATTGATTTAACTTGACTTTTTAGTGACAGGTTTTTCAATATAATCATTATACATTCATTAATAATGTTTTATTTTGGATATTATAGCATGAAATATTTATAATTTGTCAAATTATGTTTGTCTTCAACACAATATTTATTGATTATTTTAATAAAATTTGTAACTCTTTTAAAATCTTATTTTATCTTATTTATGGATTTATAATTAATATTATTTAAGAGCATGTGAAACATTTTTTTTAATTCACTTAAGAAGATAAATCCTCTTATCATTATTTAAATCTTTATATAGTTTATGTTATATTTAATAACTACTCGTTTGTTACCCTAATTAGAACGTGTTGTAAAATTAAAGTATAACTTTCTCTATATAAGATAATTTAGTTATCTCAAATCTAAGGATTATTTACAAAATTATTATGTGAGCTTTTTTATAAACACAAATGATATTTTCATATGAAATTCTCATGTGAGTCAATTCAGTGTACATATCATTTGACAAGTATATATATAGCAGGTATCTCTTATATCTCACCTTATAAGAATAAATATTTCATTTCATTAAAGAAAAAACATGATATGTATTAATGTCAACGACTCTAATTAATGTCTGATTTTAATAATTAATGTTTGATTTTAATAGAAAATTAATTAAGAACATTTAGAATCAATGTTTTAATGTAATATAAGTCTCATAATTAAAATAACTTTATGATTTTTTTTACAATTTTATTTTTTTGTTTAAGAAATTTATCTTTACTCTAAATTCATTAATTAAATATTTGATGAATATTAAAAATTAATAAAGCTTTTATTAAAATTAAATAAATTTTCATATATAAAATTAATGTCATGTATAATCGTTATTTATAAGATATATATACTAATAAAAAAAATTGGTGCAAGGCAAATTGGTAGCAAGAAAATAAGGAAAAAAATATTTTGTACTTTGATTAAAAAAAGAGCTCATTTTGTACAAAATCCTTTAGATCATTTTGTAGAGTAAAATATGTTTTAACTATATGATGAATATTAAAATTAAATAAGTTTACGTGAACAAACTCAATATGTTGTATAATTAATTAATTGATTATATGGCATATAAATTAACAAAAAAAAGGTTTTTGTGTAAGACAAATCAGTAAAAAAAAATAAAGGACTAAAATATTTTGTACTTTGATGAAAAAAAAGTACACTTGTATAAATCCTTTAGATTATTTTATAGAATAATATATGTTTCAATTCTAATACAATCCTTTAGATCATTTTATAGAGTAATATATATTTCGATTCTAACTTATCATCTTACATAATAAAATAAATTAACTAAGGAGATACACCTTCGTAAACTTTTTTTACTAACAACCACCACCAATTAATGTGCCAAGCATAGTTTTAAAGCTTAGATCTTCATGAATTCTTTCTCACCTATATTAATCCACTTCTTTTATGGTTGTTTTCAAACAAAATTAAATTCCATCTAAAACTTTGAAAGTCAGAAATTATATTTGATTTTTAATGTATTTTTATTCATGAAGCTTGACTTATTAAAGTTAAAAATATCACTGAGAATGATGAAATATAATTTTATATATTTAAAATTATGGTTTAAATGGTTAAAGATAAGGCAAGAAAGACAATCAATAATGAAGAAAAATAGAGGAAAAGTGTCATACATGTGCAGTATCACGGGGAAAACATTCACTCTCAGAATGTATCTTATCTATTTATGTAGCAAATGGTAGGAGACAAGGCATTCTTGTCTTTTATTAGTGGAAAAATAAAATGGGATTCACTACCTTGTATTTTGGTTGCTAGAAACCTTAACTGGTCTCAGAGATTAAGTACGGGACTAATTGCATAAAAGAAAGGTTTTAACATCTCAAATACGTCTTACCTAAAGTATGCTACATTGTTTAATTGTCAGATAAAATCTAAGGTCTTGTCGTATTTTCTAATTGTTGGTCCATTTATGGTTTAAGAAAATTCTTTTTTGGTGAAATGATCCTTATCTTATCGGGTAAAACCTAATTGTTCTAACGTCAATAAAGAAATTTAATATTCGGAATATGTCTAACGTATAAGTTTGTAACCCTAGATATTAAAAGAAGAAGAAAAACTAATTTTTTTTGGAATTTTTGAAATATTTGTCAATTCTCGTGACTTTAATAAACTGGTTATTAAAGCCAAAATGCATGCTAAAATCTTTTTTTTTATAAAGATATAATATGATTTTTTTATTATATATTTTTTAGAGAGTCTTGACTGTATGCATGAAAATAAAATATTTTATATTTTTTTATGTTTTAAAAAAATCATATATTTCAATATCGGATTTGTATCTTTATAGTATAAAAATACAAATCAATACTAAGCAAAATTTGGTAGAAAATTTTGCGGGAAAACCATAATTTTTTTCTTAAAATAATTATTTTAAAGAAAATTTTCTTTTTTTTAGGATTTTTTTTACTGGGTCGAACCCGATTCAAAAGAAAATTAGGTTGAAATCAGCCCAAAAAAAAATGAGGCCTTCTTTCTACAAGATTGAACTTAGCTCAGTCACATGGGCTAGGTTGATGTTCTAGCCCGAAACAAATATGGACTCCTTACTCTGCATAAGCACAGTAACCAGTTAAATAATTAGTCAGTTACTGTGCACCTGCATAGAAACCGTCTAATTATTGTGTTGCTTGTAGAATGTGCATGGTGCATGTTCAACATGCAGAAAGATGAACAGTAAATGGAGATAAGGGGAAGAATTACCTGGGATGATGAGTTGGCAGTGATGCTGGTGACTGGTTGGGCGGTGGTGTTGTTGTAGTCGCTCTTCCTCTTCTCTTCTGTTTCTACATTGCTTTTTTTTTTTTTCCTGTCACCTTGCTTCTCTGCTTCTTTTTCCAAATGGTGGTTCAAAGAGGAAGGTAAGCGGTGGTGCTGGTGGTGGTGGCTTAGGGAGAAGATTATGGCTGGTCGGCGATTATTCTTCCTTTTCTCTATGTGTTTTTCTATTGTCTTTCCCCTCTATGTTTTTGTTTTTTTTTCCTCCTCGTTTTTTCTCCTCTCCTCCCCCGTTTTGTTTTGTTCCTCTCTCTAGCTCCTCCTTGTTCTCCCTTTTATAGCAAAAACTGGATGCGTTTTTTATAATGAAAACATTCTGGACTATTATTACAGTGGTAACGGTAGAAAAATAATAGCTATGAAACATTCTTATAATCTGTGGCATTTGTTGCTGAAATGGTTCTTGTCCGCTGAAACGGCTGGTTTGAAAATGGTGATGAATACTGTCTAAAGAAATTGTGTCTTTCATAATTCAAACTTTTTTAAAAAACTAAGATATTATAATATGCATTGGTTTTAAATATCTAAATAAGCAATTGATTATATTTTTTTAAAAAATAGATATTACTCTTAACCATATTTTTTAAAACGAAATGTTACCGTAATTATATATTTCTCTTAAATATTTTTTACACATATTATTAATTATTGAAGTTTATTTTTTGAGCTTATTCGTAGATTATGTTTTATTGATCAACATTTGTCCGAGTTAACATTAAGTCTTGAATTAGGAGTCTCATTAATAATTTTTTTGTTTTCTTATTTTTTTTAATTTTCAATTAAAAGCATCGCAATAAGTGTATATTAATCCCTAAAATTAAAAGACTCATTAATCTAGATGTTAAGATCTAAGCTATGTTTAAAGTATTGCCAACTTGAAGAAGCCTTGTTGATGCATTTTGAAATCCAATTTAAGGCTACATTGAAAATATCATGTTACGCTTATGTTAGTCCTTGATACTAGGAGATTTGTCAATTTAGCTATTAAAAAAAAAAGATTAAATCAAAAGTTGCAAACTTGAAGAAAACTTGTTGATTTATTATCGAACTTGTTTTGAGATTAAAAGCATCGTGCTAGGTCTAAGTTGGTCACTAAAACTAGAACACATGTTGACTAAATTGTTAAAATCAAGTTTAATCAAAACATCACTAATTTGATAAAAACTCGTCAATATAATTTGTATTATTTATTTTTTAAAATAATATTTGCAATAAAATTATGTATTAAAGTTATCAACATGCAATATAACATAATAAAAATAACATCAACTCCCAACATAACAAATGAAAAACAACACCCACACCTAACACAACAATTCAAAAACAATATTCATAGACAACTTAATAATTTAAAAATAACATCATTACATAAATTTCACAAATAAAAAACAACATTTACCATCAAATTTCATACCAAGACCAAAACATTACGTCTCGGATAAACCTTTTACAACTTATGTTTTAAATTTCATCACAACATTTATAGATAACTTAACAATTTAAAAGCAACATCAATACACAAATCTCACAAATAAAAAATAATATCAACACACGTCAAATTTCACATCGAGATCAAACCATAACACCTCGAATAAACTTTTTACAACCCAACTTTTCAACCTCATCGAAAGGTATTGTTTCCAACCTCATTCCACCTAAAAAATAAGTTAGTGGCAGTATCATATTTTCAGAGTTGCTACACAATAATACGAACCCTAATACTTCAAATATTTCACAACAATTATCTATAATAAATTAACAATCAATCAAAATTCATTAGAAAAAAAAATCAATAATATGTTAAAATTGTTTAAACATTCACCTAAGCTTTGAAATCAACCTTTAGAGATATTGGGCTCGTAAGAAAGTTGTCAGAATAAGATTGGTAACAGTGGTAGATTTGGTCATGATGATAAGTGGGTTTACTCACCGTTACTGCTACAGACACGTGGGCCCATGCTCTACATTTATTAGGTATGTTTGTTGGTAAATTAGGAGCCTTTCCCCTTCCTATTTCTTTCTATGCTAGTGGTGTGACACCTGAGGTAAAAGGATAACCCATTTCAAGTTTCGACCATTTCTTCCTTTCTTTATTGGTTTGACAACCTTCTCTCTCCATTTCTCTTTTTTTTCTTTTTTTCTTCAGGCGACCGGTGACATGAACATGGGTGTTAAAGTTATTTGGTTTATGTTTAATGAGAGGTGATTATGGTGGTTAGGTTTGTTAGTGATAGGTTCCTCAAAGATGATGAAGAAAGAGGAGTTATTGTCGTGTGGGAGAGAAAAACGGAGGGAGATGGTGTTGCTACTAGTTTTAATGGTGTCTAGATGGAGGTTGCAGTTGGTGGGATGGTTTTGGCAATGGTGGCCTATCATCGATGTTGGAGGGATTAGTGCCATAAGAGTGGTTGATTTTATTCGTTTCTTTTTCTTCGGCCTAGTTTTTTTTTTTATTCGTCTCTTCTCTTTCTTCGGTCTAGTTGAATTTTTGACAATTTATTTTATTGATTTCTTCTTGTTTTTCCAAACAAAATTTTTTTAATTTAATTTTTGAGATTATAATCTATATGTAAGGTTTTTTTATATTAATTTTTTTAATTATTAAGAAAACAACAAAAAAAATCCTTTTTTTAGAAATACATTTAAATATTTTGATTCGACTAAGTTTATCAAAAATAAATAATATTGATATAATTTAAGCATACTATGAAAAAATCATAAAAATAATTTTTTTATTTTGAAATAAATCATATTTGTATTTCATAACTAGTTTATTAAAGTTATGAAAACTTACTTTCATATAAAAAAAATACTTTTTTAATATATCATGAACTGATTTGCAAAATGTATCCTCGATATTTAATAAAAAAATAATTACTTTTATTTTTGTGACATGACTCTAAAATAATTAGACTTGACTCTTAAAACTATAATCTACTCTACTAGAATGAATTTGCTTTAACTATTCGATAAATCAATGCTTAGAAAATTAAATAGCATCTTAGTTTATATTAATCAAATAAATAATATAATTTACTAAGAGTGATATATTTTTTTTATACACTACCAATTCTCTTATCCACATTTTACAACTATGTAGGAGTTCTGATGATCAAAGTATTAAAAAGCAACTTTATTTCTTTTTAGTTTTATCAATAAATATCAAGAATTTCTTATTTTTTTACTGATCATTGCAAAGATTCAGATAACGATCATCTTGACACTCTCATTAAGGCTTTAATATATAAATAAGGTTAGTTTAGTTTTAATATTAATATACCTCGTGGACCGTTTATTTTCATTCGTTGTTCCATTAGTTTTACAAACTATTCCAATATTGGCCGTTTAAATAGCTTTGGTTCAAGCTGTAATGTTACTTTCTGGGAGTGCGAATCGCCTTGGCAAGGTTTAACCTCTCATTTGTTTGCAGATGAAATGGAAGCAATGTTCTAAGGTAGATAAGATAGTTAATTAATTCCTAAAAAAAAAGCTGCTTAATGGAAACCATAAGCATCCAGACTGAAATCATGAAATTCACCGAACATTCCTTTGTCAGTTTGGAGTTACGTTATCATTTCTCCCTCAATGTCTCCCCGGCCCCTCTCTGGTTAGGGAATTCTTTTTTTTTTAACTTTTACAATTCTCTCTCTTATGTTAAAAGAACAATATTATCCTTTTAGTTTTAAGAAAGGAATTAAATAGCCTTTCTGGTTTTAAAAACTAACTATTATTTCATATTGTTTTCCAATTTATTTTGTTTTTTCTGTTTTAAAAATAAAATAAAAATAAATAATATGAAAAGTTCGATTAGAAAAGAAGATATTTTAAATTAAGCATGATTAATGAGAAAGTTTTATGATACTGATAAAAATAAAGTTATTAGTGATATTTTATAGTTATTTTTTAAAATTTATTTTGAAAAAAATAGCACCTTGGAACTCACTTTGAAGAAAAATATAGATAATACAATTAGATGAGAGAAAATAAAATATAACTCATAAAAAATAATAAAAATATTTTATATATGATTTTTTTTTCTTATACTTGTATTTATTTATTTTAAATTAAGTATGATTAATGAGATTTTTATGGTATATATGGAGTAACTAGTGATATTTTATTAGTTATTTTTTATGATATATTTTTTTAAAAAAATAATATAATACAATTAGGTGAGAGAAAATAAAATCTATGACCTATCAAAGTAATAAGAATATTTTCATTTATGATTTTTTTCTCATACATGGATTTATATATTTTTAAAAAATGGTATTAGAAAATAAATAATAGAATGCCACTAATTATTTTCCAATTTACGTAATTAACACGTGTGAAGAAATTAATTGATTAGCTTTTAAAACTAGAAAGACTATTTAATCTGTTTGATAAAACTAAAAGGACTAATCTATAATTAACTCCTATGAAGATAAAAGAAAAGCGAAGAGGACGTTAAAAAGAACATGCCCAATTCGCATGCCTACATGTCCTTCCATATGCAAACGGGACCAAGCTTTCCCTCTTATCTCGCATGTGCGTGTCGTGTCGTGTCGTGTCTTTATAATATGCGAGTAATATTTCCACGTGTCAAACCACATAATCAATGATCTATGGATGGAAGGCAGGAAAATTATTGCTTTGGCAAAGCGAAAGCCAGAAGGGGGGAGGTTTTTTTTTTTAGAATAAATATTACAGTAAATTTAAAGTTTTTACATAATAACATGTTTGAAAAAACATTTTAACATTGTAATGTTTTGAAAGCATAACATTCAGTAAATATTATTATTAAAAAATGCAATAATGTAAATGTTGCTATTAAAAGTACAATTAGATAAATAATGTGATTTAGAAAAGCAAAAAACTAATATCATATTTTAAAAATATAACAATTTAAAATTAAAATTTAAACTCAAATCGAAGAACAAAAAGAATAACTATAGACAGGGGCGGAACTAGAAAAAAAAACTAAAAAGGGCAAATTAAAAATTAAGAAGAACAAAGTTAAATTTTTAATTATTTTTACAATATTTATAGGGGAGAGGGCTGGGAAAAAAATTTCCTGCAGGGGTCGGGACCCTGCCAGCCCCCTGCCTCCGCCATTAACTATAGACACAACCTTCCCCCCTCAACCAACATTGTCATTACCCTCATTATCTCTATAAAAAAGTCCACCAAAAACCTTCACTTTACCCTTAAAACAATGATAAACAAACTTATTCTAGACTCTAAGTATCATTGGATGTTTTTGTGTGTCAAATTAATCCTTCTTGAAAAATATATTAAATTGATATAAATTGCATTTTGTTTGGATGAAATAAAATAATAGTGTTAGGTTGAATTTAGGATTTATAGTGAATTTATGGTTTGTTTAATTAATGTGAAAAATAAAAATATCATCAATTAGGGTAGATTTGATATAATTAAATATGAAAATAAATTAAATTAATTGTGTGTTGCATTTAATTGATGTTAAGTTGTCAAATTATAGATTTTATGTGTATTGTTGGAATCAACTAATAATGTAATTAATTATGCTTGAAGATTTCTTAAATGAGAGCTTGAATGAGGTAAAATATTTATATGTTTTATTGAATTGTTGATAAATTGATGAATTTGATATTTTCTTCTAATTATATTAGTTTGAGTTTGATTTAATGCAATTAAGCATGAAATATTAATTAGATTTTGTATCATGAATTATATTTAATTTATGGTGAATTTGATTTAATGTTAAATTTTAGGATTTTGATTGTATTTAATTTAAATTTTGTCTGATAATGTAATTTAGTTACAATTAAGTTAAATTAATTACGATATGATGTGGGTTTTTTTAATTATTATTATTATTATTATTATTATAAAATATCTTATAATATAATTATGTTATGTCTTTATAATGACATTTTATCGAAGCAAGCTAAATAGATAACATGCTATTTGAGTATTTTTTGAATCATTTGTTTAATAAAAATCATTACATTGCATTGAATTATTGTTTTTTAAAATTTAAAAAAATTATATTCTACAAATCATATGGATGCTTTATTTTGATGAAAGATTGACAGCTGCTTCGGTTGTTTGCACTAATAGGATAGGCACATGAATATCAATGGTCCAACTGATTTTTTTTTAGATGGCCGAGTGATAGTGCTCAAATTAGATAATGTGACATTTCAGCTACAAATAACATAATCCAATCAACATCAATACAAGTGATGTATTATACACCATGACTTGTTGGGGGTAAAAGTAATGATTACGACAAGTCAACCCTATATAGAATTTATGTATGACAGTAGGATGAATAAATAAATGAGATATTTACAGAGATGCATCATTTGATTACAAATAAAGAGTATATGATCTAGTATATGAGTATTACATATGGGTCATTATTCCGGATCCTGAGTAGGTTTCTCCACCTAGATACATATAGTATGAGTAACATGCCTAATAGATTCAAAATATTATAAGTAATCAATTTTTTTTAATTAATATATGTTAAATGTTGAGTATTATGTATTGATCTTTTAATTTAACATTAGTATTTTATTACTATTAGGATGGTTTCATGCTACTGAAATGTTGAGAGGCGACATCTTATCTTTATAATACTGATAAAGAAACAAAAGTTTGCACTATTGCATCCTGTTGGTTATATGTTTGCTACATTAGATAAGAAACCTTTAGAAAGAGGTTAATTTTTGATGATGTTATGGCAAATTACGAGACTATTCAAGCATTTGCAAGAGTTAGATTTAGTCGTGCAACTGACAAGTCTGGATCATCAATAAACTTAGATAGATAAATATGTTATGTTTATATATTTTGAGATTTTAATTATTTGAATATTGTATTATTGAATTATTTTTTATTTATTTTGCATGTATATATGTTTTTTTCTTGACATTTCTAGAGCTACTTGTGATTATAAAATATGAGAAATTGTTAAGTTTAGTTATAATTTTTTAATTGGAATTATTGTGGTTTTTTGTAGTTTTTTTTTAAATGAGATAAAATTTTAAGTATAATTTCTTTATAGGGGAAACTAAAGATAAATTTTGTTAAAATTATAATATTTATAACTTTCTAAAATTATAAAGTAAATTAAATTTTAGATTAAAAAAATATAATTTTATGAATTTTTTTAGACGGAAAACATAAAAAATTCCCATAACTAGATAGTAACTAAAATAGTTTAGCTGTTTTAAGAAATAGTTTAATATTTTTCTTAAATTAATCTCTTTAAATAAATATTAATTATATTGATAATGCAGTTTATAATTGCAAGACTTAGTTGAATGTTGTATTTTTAAATTATAATATTTATAAAATGTTATCGTTCTGAATTGTAATATCAATTATAATTTTATTGTGATTTTTATTTATTATATAATAAAATATTATGATTAGAACTATAATATTAATAAAATTTTACAATTTAGAACCATGATATCTTTAAATTATGCTATTTTAATGTATCTTTGTTCTCCCATGTTAATTTACATTTTATTTGTATTTTGCGTCCTAATTGGTCAATTTATCAAATGAGAGAGGGGTCTTTGAATCGAAACTATTCTCCTTAACAGTCCACTACGCTTCTCTCTCCTTTTCTCTCCGTGTGATTTTCCAAACGAAAAGAAAAAAAAAACAATAATAGTTAATAATAATAAAAAATACAACACCGATCAACATTTGAATCCAAAATAATTCCTCTTCCAAAGACCTTATCTCCACATTTTCACCTTGATCTCTTTTCTCGACTGTCACTTGCCACACACACAAGACACTTTCCTCTGTTGATTATTATAATTATAATTAATAATAATATTATTATATAGAGCTAAATTGAATAATATTATTATAGAGAGCTGAATTGTGAAATGTTATGCTTATTGTGGTTGATTTGATCCAATTACGTAACCGACTGTCTCTTCGGAAACGTTGTCCATTTTGTATTTTTTGATCAATTTTTATTTTATATACGTGTGTAATTAATTGTGTTGGAGAATATCGGGATCTGCTATGATTTTGTGTTGCTCAATTCTGATCTTTCCGGAGCTATTGTAAATCAACGGTTTGGATCCGATCGCCGGAGAAACAGCGCCATCAGATGGCGCTGTTCAGACGCTTCTTCTACCGGAAGCCGCCGGATCGGCTTCTTGAGATCTCCGAGAGAGTTTACGGTACTTTTTTTTTCCTTCTTAATTTCGCTATTGAATGCATCTTCAAATTTCTGCTTAATTGCTTGCTAGTTTTGAACAATTCAAACCTGATGATTAGGTTTCTTATAATTTAGTTGTGAATTATTCGAACTCCGGTATTTAATCTTGGCAATGCACTAAGAATCTGCAATTGAGCAATGCTTAAAGAATTTTGCTGCAATTGATTTTGTTAGTATTTCCTAGGTTTTGAGAGCTTAGACAGACTTGTTAAGTGGCTGAAATGTTGAGGAGTTTGATGGAGCTAATTCGTTTTATCATTTTCGTTGTTTTGCAGTGTTTGATTGTTGCTTCTCCACGGATGTGTTGGAAGAAGATGAGTTCAAGGTGTACTTGGGTGGCATTGTAGCGCAGCTACAAGACCACTTTCCTGATGCGTCCTTCATGGTGTTTAACTTTAGAGAAGGAGAGAGGCGGAGCCAAATTTCAGACATATTGTCTCAGTATGACATGACAGTTATGGATTACCCTCGTCAGTATGAGGGCTGTCCTATGCTGCCACTGGAGATGATCCACCACTTCCTTAGATCAAGCGAAAGCTGGCTGTCCTTGGAAGGGCAACAAAATGTTCTGTTAATGCATTGTGAAAGAGGAGGTTGGCCTGTACTTGCTTTCATGCTTGCAGGTCTTTTGTTATATCGGAAACAGTATACTGGGGAGAACAAGACTCTTGAAATGGTCTACAAGCAAGCTCCTAGGGAGCTTCTTCATCTTTTGTCTCCTTTAAATCCACAGCCTTCCCAGCTTAGATATCTTCAGTACATTTCTAGAAGAAATTTTGGTTCAGATTGGCCTCCATCAGATACTCCTTTGCTGTTGGATTGTCTGATGCTTAGAGCCCTTCCATTATTTGAGGGGGGCAAAGGTTGCCGGCCAGTTGTTCGTGTTTATGGCCAGGATCCTTCAAAACCAGCCAATAGAACTTCCAAGCTGCTGTTTTCTATGTCAAAGACTAAAAAACATGTTCGCCTGTACCAGCAGGTAATGCCCTTAGTCATGTAATTGAAAATGGTACATGAAACGCCTCCACTTTAAGGTGTTTCTTATGAATTTCATCAATTGCAGGAAGAGTGCGCGCTAGTGAAAATAGATATAAGGTGCCGTATTCAAGGGGATGTTGTTCTTGAGTGCATCCATTTGGATGAAGATTTGGTACGTGAGGAGATGATGTTCAGAGTGATGTTCCACACAGCATTTGTGCGGGCCAATATTTTGATGCTCATTCGTGATGAGATTGACACTCTCTGGGATGCCAAGGATCAATTTCCAAAGGACTTCAGAGCAGAGGTAGCTTATCCTAATTCTTTTGTTGGCCCTATTTTCTGAAGCTGTAGGAGTTGAATGCATACTCATATCTGTATCAGGTACTTTTTGCGGATGCTGATGCTGTTGTGCCTAATGTCACCACAGTCATGACGAATGAAGATGGGAATGAGACAGAAAGTGCTTCGCCTGAGGAATTTTTTGAGGTGGAAGAAATTTTCAGCAATGTAGTGGATGGGCATGAAGCAAAGGTGGATGAGGCTTCTCATATAGTTCATGACAACATGCCAGTTAATGTAGACAGCAAAGAAGTCTGGAAGGAGGATTCGGATCTTCACTCATTTGAAGACTGTGCTTCTGATGACGGGAATCGTAAACAGGAGGGGAAGCTAGATTCTAGTGTTGATGCAGTGAAGGATATTGCTGTGGATGATGTCAAGTACAAGGTAGACGAGAAGGTGGATTCTGATTTTTTGGCAGTGAAAGACATTGCTGTGGATGATGGGGATCTCAAGGCAGATTATGTGGTTGTTGCTACTGATACACTGAGTAAAGAAACAACAGAAGTGATTGAAGATGTGGATGGGGAACTTGAAAAGATGGAAGATCAAGGTGATGGAGAAAATACTGCTACAAAGAAGTTAGAATCCATCATTCCACCAGTAAAGTTGAGTGCTGATGTTGGCAGACAAGAGAAATTAGTGTTACCTTCACCTAGGAGACATCCCACATCAAATGCAAAACCGGCTGCAGATTCAATTGTAACCAAACAAAAGACTAAACAACATGAACCCCAGGGAACTAATGGAAAACAAAGCAAGCCAAATACTGTTCCTCGGTGGGTTCCCCCTAATAAAGGCCCTTTTACCAATTCAATGCATGTAGCATATCCACCATCAAGATATAATAGTGCACCACCAGCTCTTGGATTTTGTGCTTCACCAAAGGACTCTAGTGCCGGTGGCCATGTAAAGACGACTTCTGTTGCCGCTGCCCCTGGAGATTTAATTTCAAGTGGCTTTCCTACTACAACTGAATCACATCCTTCTCTTGACTGGCAACAAGTTGTGCGCCCTCCGCCTCCGCCACCTCCTCCTCCTCCGCCTTATTTCAGCAAATCTTCATTGTATGATTTTCAGGCCAGTCCAGTAGGTGAAGCACCTCCCCCAGCACCAGCAGCTCCTCCTCCTCCTCCTCCTCCACCACCACCACCACCACCACCACCACCCTCATCATTTAGCAGGCAGAATAGTCAGATAGTTCCACAGCATGCATCTCCACCACCACCCCCTCCCTTTCCCCCTCTGTCCAGTGGACAGAATATCGGGAAGGTTTTGCCTCCCCCACCCCCCCCACCCCCTTGGAATTCTAAGTATACTCCAGCTGCTCTTGCTCCAACTTATTCTTCACCACCTCCTCCCCCTCTGAGTGCTTCTACTACTTCATATCATAGCAGAGTTGGAGTTCCCAATCCACCCCCACCCGAGTCAGGCTCCTCCGTCACGACCACATCCTCCAAGATATGTAGCTCCACCACCACCACCACCACCTCCCCCTCCTCCTCCTCCAGGACGTGTAGCTCCTCCTCCTCCACCACCACCTTCAGGGCATAGAGCTCCTCCACCACCGCCTCCTCCTCCAGGGCGTGGAGTTGCTGCTCATCCAGGATTTGCAGTTCCTCCACCACCTCCTCCTCCTCCAGGGCGTGGAGCTCCTCCTCCACCACCACCTCCTCCGGGGAGACCCCCACCTCCCCCGCCACCTCCAGGGCGTGGAGCCCCGCCTCCTCCTATGGGTCGTGGAGCTCCGCCTCCCCCTATGGGTCGTGGAGGTCCGCCTCCCCCGCCCCCTCCTATGGGTCGTGGAGCCCCGCCTCCTATGGGTCGTGGAGCTGGCCCGCCTCCTCCAGCTCCACCAGGTGCTCGTGTTCCTGGCCCTCCAGCACCACCAGGACCTCCAGGCAGTGCACCTCCTCCACCTCCAGGCAGTGCCAGAGGTTTACCTTTAGGAAGAGGGCGTGGCCTTTCACGTCTTTCAGGGATGGGGACATCCGCTACAGCACCCAGAAGATCTTCCTTAAAGCCTTTGCATTGGAGCAAGGTAACAAGAGCAATACAAGGAAGCTTATGGGAAGAGCTGCAAAGGCATGGAGAGCCCCAAATGTACTGCAACGTCTTTTACCAATTGAATTTTCTTTTAGAATTACTAACACGCTATTCATCCATGCTTTCCTGAATCTATACATGCCTCACTATTTACGGTTATGCATCATTTTCTCTGTTTTTTTAATATGGTGTTGCATCCTTGTGCCATAGTGCACCAGAATTCGATGTATCAGAGCTAGAAAGCCTTTTCTCTGCAACAGTCCCCAAACCTGCTGATTTGGGTAAAGCTGGAGGAAGACGCAAGTCTGTTGGATCAAAAACTGACAAAGTTAACCTGGTAATCTAAAATTCATTTCCCTGCCTTGAAATTTGTCTGTAAAAAAACCTCAGATGTGTGTGATGGATATTTTATTCTTGTTGCTGGGGTTATATTTTATCTTTCTATCACTTCTTAATTTATTTTCAATGGTATTTCTTCTTTTTCCAATCATAATATCATAAGTTGCATTTTCTTTCTCCACAAGGCTTTAGTTAATTTGATTGGGGTAGGAATTGCTCCGCTTTTCTCATGAGCCCATAAGCCTTCGTTTTCTAGGGAAGATATTGTGATGAATGATTCTAGAACTGGTGTTTATTTTTGTAGTTTCTGTGATAATTTGGTGAGAAAAGTTTCTTTGATAGTATTTGCATCAGTTATTCAGACATTCTTTATACGGACAATGAATATGTTGCATGGTATGTATTTATGAAATTTTTACACTTGGGATAAAAACAAGACTACCTTCCAGTTTTATTTCTTATCAGTTATTTACTAGAGTTTACGTCAATTTGTTATCCTTGATCAACTGCACTGGGAGCGCTACCCAACTACCTACAAATACCAGTCCTAGGATTTCCTACAACCAAGCACGGCCATGCATTGACCATACAAACATTAAGCTTGAAAATGCAAGTCTAAACATTTGATGTTGGTAGCAACTGTAATTATTATTTGGATTTCAGGTGAATAGCTGAATAACCAATGTCAGTGGCCTTTGTTTTGTGATATATGGAGAAATCCCTGTGTGATATAGCTAAAATCTTCATTTTATGGGCCATTGCATAATAGTTGGTTGATAGCTGAGCTTACAATATCTCCCCCGGATAAGTTATTTATCAATGTTATACCTTTTAAGTGCAGATAGAGTAACATGTCTTAAATACTAGGCTGTATACTGTTAAGGGTCAAACCGTGCTGAAGTTGACATGGATTGAAATTGTAAGGATGTAATTTTCAATTTTTCATGGAAAAGTCAAACTCGCTCTACATATAATGGGATGAAGGAAACGTATTTGACTCTAAGGAATTTGATATTAAGGTTCAGTTGAGTTGGATGCTAAGCAGGTGTGATGCATGTAATAAAAAAGAAACACCATTAAAGAAATATATGCCCCTCGTGCAGTCTCATCATGCATTAGTGATTTCATTTATCTGTGTTCAAATTCTAGTAGTTATTTATTTCTGTGTTATTGCCACGTGTGTTTTTGTGTATGTTTCTGAATATATATCAATTTGATTGCAATTTTTGCTGTTTCTTGTTGAAGAAAATATTATTATGATAGAATCTCTATCGTTTTCTTACAACTTAATGTCTCTCAAATGAAGCATCTTGTTGTCAACTGTAGATTGATCTGCGGAGGGCAAATAACACTGAAATCATGCTTACAAAAGTTAAGATGCCACTTTCTGACATGATGGTAAGATCAGACATCTTGGAAGTGCTTGCAGTGATAAGAATATTGGTTTTATTTATCAAAACTATTTTTCTTGATTAGTGTATGAAGATGTGATATTGTGCACTTAGACTAGATAGGCAATGCTTGAGATTCGCAAGTTTAAATGGGATAGCATCATGTGGTTTGTGTTGATATTTTTGTTGTGTATATTTAAAAGAGAGTTGACTTCTACTTTTGAAGCAATTTGTGCTAGTCTTGAACCATTTATAGAAATGCATGTTTTTTGAAGTGTAAAAGGTTGGGTGTAATGTAATGTTCAGAAGCTATCCTGTCTGTTGACCTAGGAGCGCATTCTCCTGTGACTTTGATTTCCCTCATTTGGCCAGCCTTCACCACTGTTTGTTGACCTTGGAGGATACTCTCCTGAAACTTGGATTTCCCTGTACTATTGTATTTAAAGTTTCGTTTTTTGATGTGGAAATGGAACCAATATTAGCTTGCGTTGCTTTAGGGCTTTTGCAGACAGCTGTGACTGGTAGATGAGCAGAGCTGGTAATCTTGGGGCAGGATTTTGTGAATAGAAAGTGTATTATTTAGGGTTCTTAATATCATTTTAACCTTGTGGTGGAATTTACTTTCCCAAGGTATCATTTTCATCCATGACAGGTTATATGTTACTTCTGTGCATGCATGCAATTTTGTCCCAGTTATAGCAGGTTTCCCTCTTAAAAGATTCAGCTTAGTGGTTGATTTAAGCAAAGACAACATGCTTATCATGCTTTTATGCATTGATACAGAAAACTTGTTTATTCTGGAATCTACCACCTTTGGTGCAAGTGGAGCTGCGGCATTTTTTTTTTCTTTCTTTTTGTGAAATTTAGGTTATTTTTGTTATTCATTAACTAATATGACACCTACCTGCATATTTTTAGGCTGCAGTACTAGCAATGGATGACTCAATATTAGATGTTGATCAAGTGGAAAATCTTATAAAGTTCTGTCCCACTAAAGAGGAGATGGAACTTCTCAAGGTGAAACTTCAAATAATTATGATCTCATTTACATTCCATTTCATATTCAAGAGTACTTTGACATTCTGTGGCCCTTGAAACTCAATGTCAATATAAGACATTTAACCATGATTAATTGTAAAATAACAGGGCTACACTGGTGACAAGGAGAAACTGGGAAAGTGTGAACAGGTCTGCAAAATTTACTTATCAACCAGAAATTCCTCATCTTTTACTGGAATGCATTCTTGAGTACTTTGTCAGGGTGTCACACATGGCTTAGTTGAACTCTAGAGGATTGGCGTGTGACTCCATACCTGTAGCCTGGCTTATGTGACTTCTTAAAATCTTTATAGCATCTCTTTCATTATCTGAAATGATGAATTATGGCTAGTTAACGTATAATTGTGCTTGCCCATTTTAATTTTCATTTTGACAATAAAGTAGATAGGTTTGCTGATCCATTTAACCCTAAAAGTTAGCATATAGTATCACTGGTATATGATACCCTTACAATTTCCATTTGAAATTATGAACTCCAAACTATCAATTTTTTAATTGAAAAGTGCTGCATATGAAGAAAAACTTATGATACCCCGATAATTTCCATTTGAAATTATGAACTCAAAACTATCAATTTTTTAATTGGAAAGTGCTGCATAAGAAGACACTAACTCGTGGTACGAGAAATTTGGTTTGGCCCTGTAAAAATGGCATGTGGAAAGTACTGTGGTGATTGTAAGCACTGTGAGAGAATTGGATTTTGTTCTTAAAGATTACTAGAAGTTTTGAAGTTAAAATAATCTGAATCTCTAATACTATATGATAAGAAAGCATTGAGAAATTTCTTCTCCTATATAAGAGAAAAAAGAGGAAAAGAATAGAAACTGTTTTGCGACAAGTTATGGGAGATTCATCAACAAAGTTTGGTTGTCTAGGGGTAGAAAGAAATACCCAATATTTCTAATAGATTTTCTTTTATCTAATAAAAAAATGTAGGCTAAGAATATCAGTGCCTTTCTAGTCATTTTGCTCTTTCTTTCCTGGTTGCCCTTTTCCTTTACTTTGCTCTTGTTTTGGTTTTGGTTTTGTTTTTAAAAGAAGGTTATTATACCAAAGCAGGGTACAAGTAGTTTGAACATGTCTGCATGAAGTATCATGAACTGCATGAGAAGTGATGAACGTGATAGGCAAGCCCCACTTTCTGATGGATATCTCCAAATTCTGTTTTTGTTACGTGTTTAATTTTAAATTATTTTATTGTTTTGTTGGGACGCTTCAACGGGTCTTGTCCTGCACAATGGTGTGCAACTCTTATCACCCCTTCACCCATGGAAACCAAAATCTCCAAGTGGAAATCCTAAGTCTAAATTGCCCTGTTCCTTTGGAGACTTCAAGTATTCTGTTCTAGAGTGATATTGGTGGAAGTCTGATAATGTCGTGGTTGTTATTGATATATGGAATATAAGCAGTAACTTTTCTCCATCACTCTAAAAAAGAATGCTATATTATGGAAATCTCTTCATGAGCAGCAGAACATTAAACTCTACTTGGAAGTAGAATGAATAACTTTAACACAATTTTTCAATTAGATGACCAAATGTTAGTTACTGTTGTCTTTCATATTAAGGACATGGTTATTTATGCCCCAAAAGAGAAAGGATCCTATGGCAGGTCTTGGATGGTAGACTTAAAAGCTGTTTAGAAGCTATATAAGAGTTAGGGCAGTACAAGGGGAAAGCTGGAAGGCTCTTTGAAGACATCTGATATTATTGGAACCATGCATGAAAAATTAGCTTGGCCCTGCTCAAGAATATCATGCTCAAATTGAGAAATGGTCTGTGTGCTTGGCAGAGCTGAACTAGGATGCATGAAATTGGTGATAGTTGACTGCATGTCTTGATAGCTTCAATTGCTATAATAGGGCAATTATTAATTTGTGGATGTATGAATTGGTGAAAGCTGACTGCACATGTCTTGATAGTTTCAATTGCTATAATTGAGGTCATTATGAATTTTTATCTTTGAGGATATTACAGTGCATGTTGACGATAGTTTATCATGCTAAGCCCATTCATTTGAATCTTTGGCATGCATGTAGATCACATTATTTATGACAACTGATTTTACCTATTGGTTATGCTGGATAACTTGAATGCATTTTTTTTTTTAAATTTTGATAATTTGAACTATTCAACTTTATTATGTGTTCCTCCAGTATTTCTTGGAGCTGATGAAAGTGCCACGTGTTGAGTCCAAGTTGAGGGTATTTTCTTTCAAGATTCAATTTGGCTCTCAGGTTTGGGCTGATGTCCATTGTTGGTGTGGTTTTCATAAATATACAAATCTCCTAAACTATGGTTTTCTCCACAGTTTTCTTATCTTGCCCTGTTTCACAGATTTCAGAGTTTAAAAAGAGCTTAAACACTGTAAATTCTGCATGTGATGAGGTATGCTCTGCAAATGATAATGAAGCCTTCTTTTAGTTTACACATTCACTTTTTTACACAAGGGGCATTAATATCTCTGCTTAATAGGTCCGGAATTCCCTCAAATTGAAAGATATTTTGAAGAAAATTCTTATTCTGGGGAATACACTGAATCAAGGAACTGCACGGGGTAAGTAGTTCAGGTTCTAAATTCATATCGAGTTCTGGAATTCTCTCTAGTTGAAATTCTTGAGAAAATCTTTATCTGGGGAATACTGAACCAAGGGAATTATAAATGTTTTATTCCCAATAAAGGTTTACAAGGAACTTTCGTAATGGCACCTGACATGATTATCTGTATGTTTTCATGAGACAATTAAAGAAGAAGCACAACTTAATTGCCCGTGATGGTGTGCTTGCTCTTTCCATAATTAACTGTCTTTGTTTAAAACCTTCTTGAGGGGCATAGCCTTTATTGCAACTTAGAGAATCAGAAGAACCATATGCTGTCTTAGAGCAACAAGATCACAGTATTAATAAGATGTGCCAATTGCCACTATCTGTACAATTTGTCTTCAGCTTTGAGCTCTATTTTCAGTATATCACAACTCATGGCTTAAACTCAGCTAGTGCCTTTACCAACACTCCGTGCAGCTTCAACTTTAAAGGAAACAGCTCCTCTTCCCATCTTTTGATGTCTGTTGTAGTGACAAGGATTTATATTTTTGAGATATTATAAATCTAGCAAAGTATAATTTGAAGGTTTTATGTGATAGGGAACTGACTGAGAATCATGGAGCTGTAATTTAAACACATGATGTTTCTAGTTGTCTTAGGGATTTTATATTTTATTTCCTTTCCAATAGTTGATTTAGTTCCATTCTATTTTGTGTTTGGCATTTTTATTTATGTATTTATTTTATCTATCATAATTTTCCAAGGATTCAAGTTTTTAGTTCTTAAACTATGAAAGTGTTTCCGCTTAACTCTAATTATCTGTCTTTCCTGTCCCTATTCTTCTCTTATATATTCTCCTTTCCTCTTCTTCCCCATTCTCTTATTACCTATCCTTGCCCCCAACCAGTGATCTCTGAACACTTTCCTGCCAAGTAATGATCATTTTAGGAGCGAGGCTCATGCGTTTTGGAAAAGAAACTACTATAAATAACATGGTAAACAGGAATAGAACATGTAAGATATCAAATATTGGTTTTCTTTTGGTAGAATTCAAGCATGCGTGTCCATATTATCTGGTACTCATATGATCAATATTGGTTTTTCTCACTTGTTTGTTATTTATTTTCCATTATCTTACCAGCTGATAGTCTCCTACCTCAATGAGCACTTTTTAATGTTTTGAGCTTTTATTTTTTCCATAGATATAAGATATCATATACATTCCTATTTGTACAGGTTCTGCAATTGGATTCAAGTTGGACAGTCTCTTAAAACTCACTGATACGCGCGCTTCCAACAACAAGATGACACTTATGCATTATCTTTGCAAGGTATGATTAGTATTATGTTCTTTTTTTTTTTTGTTAACTTTCCTAATGGAATCAAAATCATGTTTACTGTCAATTTTAGATTTTCTATTCTAAATTTGGTGATTGTGGAGCCTATTTGTGATTGATCTGTTGCTTCCTGGGATGTGATGATTATTTAACTAGCTATTTGATTAGCAATATTAAGTCCTGCATTTTGTAATGAATTGAACAATGCAACAATAAGTTTTCCCAAACCATGTCTTTTAGGTACACAATGCAGGTTGTGGAATGGGTGCTTAAGCAGATCCATAATGAATTAAGAAGGAACTGAACTCTATTTTTTGGCAGTCTAAGTGCATTTAAAAACTTGTGAAGTTTGGATTTTTTGAGTTTGAGATTTTTGGGAATATGTAATCTGGAGACTGTTAATTTGGCATTAGCATTAGATTAATATTGGAGAACATATTTGGGTGCACTTATATCATTAAGTTGAAAAGGATGTGATTCAGAAATGTAAAATTTTGAACTTGAATTGCTCTAAGATTCTATCCTTGTTGCAATTGTAATGTCATCTGCAGTGAGACTTATAATATTTAATTTCTTCTCCTTTTGTTTTCAGAAAATGATTCATTTAATGAAAACATGAAATGACGAATCCTTAAAAACAATAGATAGTCATAAAATATTCCGTTTTAGAATCTCCACACTTGAGATTTTTTATTTGAATCAAAGTTGTATAAAATGGAAACTATATATTGTCTTTGCTTTGTTTTAGATTATGTTCATTGTTCTACTGATTGTGTTCATTTATCTACTGGTTCTGTAATGTTTGCTAATCAATATTATTTTTTACCTCTTATCAAAGAAATGAACTCCAGTGGCAAATGCCAATTTTATGTTCAGACTCACACTTTGTTTTCTTGTCTCCTAGGTCCTTGCTGCTAAGTCCCCAATGCTTCTAGATTTTCACCTGGACCTTGTTAGCCTTGAAACTGCATCTAAGGTACGTGCCTTGTTTTAATTGTCAACGACACTTAATTACAGTAGTAAGATTATGTTTAGATGGAGTCGTCGTTTCTTGCAGATACAATTGAAGTCTTTAGCAGAAGAAATGCAGGCTATCATCAAGGGATTAGAGAAGGTTAAGCAGGAGCTGGCTGCATCAGAAAATGATGGTCTTGTATCTGAAGTTTTTCGAAAGGTTAGCCCATTGTTTTGTTTCTATTCTGTGTAAAAACTGTTTTCATGGTTTTTATTTCATCTTGCCTCTTTAAAACTGCTTACTGAAATTTCCTCTATTACTATTACTATTATTTTATTCCATCGTTTATTGCTTTAACTTTGTAGGAATCTGAAATGGCTTGCTATATTTAGGGGATTTGGTTGCTTAACTTTTTTTTCCCTTCATTTTTCCCTTTGGTCAATTGATACTGCATCATTTTCCTTTGTAAGAATAGGAGTTCTTGGCTTAGTGAGCTTGTTAAAAGTACTGATATGATTCATTGCTATTTCTTTGCCTTCGGGGGTAGATCTTATATAAAATTATTTCCTTAACTTTGATAAGATATTGACATTGATCACTAATGAATATCAGTGGGTAGATGCATTAGCTGGCATCTGTAGTTGATGTAACATCATCAGATTCAAGCATGATTGGGCTCAACGTTGGTCCTCACCATAAAAAATCTTTATAGTATCTTAGCAGTTTATCCTAGTGAGAATGTGCCATTATCAAATTCCAATTTTATATGTTTAGTAGAGGATCAATGTAATGCACATTTTGTTTCCTATGCATATTAAGATGTTCTTTATGCACTAACACTCTCTTATGTGACTTCTTAGACACTAAAACAATTCATTGGTGTTGCTGAGACGGAGGTGGCATCCGTGACAAATTTCTATGCTGTGGTGGTAATTTGCTGACTATTCATTTGCATCTGCTATTATCTACCAGAGTAAATAGGTTTTATTATCACAGTCATCAATTGTTGTCTTGTGATGGACAGGGTAGAAATGCAGATGCACTTGCACTGTACTTCGGTGAGGATCCAGCCCGATGCCCATTTGAGCAAGGCAAGTTATGCATTGGACACTCTTCTTATATAATTGATCTGTGAAGTTACAATTTTATAGAGCACTGGATTTGGTAGTAATACGCTGTGGTATACCCACATGTTTTTTGTTAGTGGACTTTACTAAGTTCAGTATCTCAAATAGGTTTGATGTTTATAAATAACACAAAGGTTCTGCGGGATTGTACTTGATGAGGCTTGGGTCAGCTATGTTGATATGGAACTGGGTAAAAACAATGGGGCATGGAATAATATTCAGAGGGGGAAAAGGAGGAAACTTCTAGAAAATTATCCCAAGCATGAGAAGACTAAACGAGGCCTATGATACAAATTGAATTTTCATGAATACTATATTGTTTCCTTGAGAAATACTTCAGTAGTTAGAATTGTGATATAAATATGAAATGGTGGAAAAGGATTAAAAAAAAAAAAAAACAAACAAGGACAAGCTGTGGACTCCGGAGGAATCGAACTTTTGTAGTACTAAAATGCAAGTCAAGTCTAGTCTATATGTTAAGGATTAACAATGGAGAGAATCTAAAATGACTTCTTCACTGATGCAGTTACCACTACTCTCTTAAATTTTGTGAGATTGTTTCGTAAAGCGCATGAAGAAAATTTGAAACAGGCTGAATTGGAGAAGAAGAAAGCTGAGAAAGAGGCTGAAATGGAGAGAGCGAAGGGAATAAATCTTACAAAGAAGAACATGAAATAGCTGTGAATTGGTTTCTTCCTTTTCTTGCTTGGCAATTTGAGGTCCCCTGCTACAACAACCATCTGCCAGAGTTTTTCAGATTGAACGGTGGCGCGTGCTGCTGAGTACTGGTGTCAAAAACCCAATTCTCTGCTCCAATATTCGCCTGTACGGTGTGAATACAACCCTTACAAGTGATATTGGCAAGGCAAGCCCGCCATTCCACGAGGCCTGCAGAACCTACCATAAGCTATATTCAGTGAAGAATGTGTTCATTTTGCTAGAGCATGCCAGGTGGTTAAGAACACTGACCAGCGGTGGTTCCATGCATGATATAAAAGATGCTGGATGTGGCCTCGACGTCTCATTGAGAAGAAATTTTGTAGTTTTGGTGAATCCTCATTATACAGTAGCTGATTCGGTTTCCTGCTTCGTCATTTGTTTGGCATAATTTTTTCTGCACCAGAGCGGATGTAAAAGCCGCCAAGTGACAGTGTACCATGAAACCATGTACAAAGCTCTAACCCAACACTAACGCTAGAATTTAATTTGTTTCTTGTAACATAGGGAGCAACCTTCCCCTTCTCTTCTTAATTTTTTTCTAATAGAGATCTTGACTTGGCACGTCGCAAAAGATGTATAGGTTTTCAGGTTCAGATATAGTTGTCTGAGGACGGGTTGCTCGCTCTTGGTGTAATTGTAACATAACAGCATAAAAAAAATTATAGCTTGCAGAACAGTTTTCAATGTTGTTTCATAATTTAATTATTAAACATGGGCATTCATGAAGTATCCTGGTCTTCGTTCACATTTCATGCTCATTGTATTCTTAGAGGGCTTCAATTCAAATCGAAAAATGAAAAATATATATGATCAAAGACGACAAATCCTCCACTAGCTAGCTTTTCGGTCTGTATTCTATCATTTTTTTAAAAAATTATTTGATATTGTTTTTTAATTTAGAAAAATGTATATACTTTAATAAATTATTTGATATTGTTTTAAAAAATGTTGAGATTTTAAAAAATTATTTGATATTGTTTTTTTAATTTAAAAAATTTATTTAAATTTTAATAAATTATTTGATATTATTATTAAATTTAATTTGACTTATCAACCTTGAATTTTTCTAACATAACTCATTGCTTCTTTCTAATTTAAAATTAACCTTGTGCATTTAAAGACAATTTTGATGATGGGTAAAAAATATAATATAATTTAAAAAAATTAATATGATATGTTTTTTTTTAATATTAAAACGATAACAAATTAGATCAATATAAGTTTTGTGATTTAAGCTACTAAATTTATAACATAAATCATAAGCTCCAATAAGTTTAACAACTGTTTTTTAAATTAAATTATATTTAATAATATGATAACAAAAATAAATATTCATAGAATTAGCATCATACTAACCATTATATTTAATAATATGATAAAAAAAATAGATATTCACAGAATTAGCATCATACTAACCAAATATCAGGATATTTGTTTGAGATTTTTATAATATGATAGAAAAAATTAAAATAAATTATAAAGATTAATTCAAAATAAATTAAATTGATTAAAAAAGCCAAAAAAATTCAATAAAAAAAATAAAGATGAAAATTTTCTTTTAAAAAACAAAATTATCTATATTGTTATTAAATCAGAGCAAAAATATCAACCTTCAAACTTTTTTATCTTATTTTTTATCTAGCAAGAATTTAAAATTAATTTATATAAAAATTGACTCAATAAATTAAAATATAATTTGGTTTTAAACAAATGTGAAAATGTCATCTTCTTGTTTTTTTAATAGAGAGAGAGAGAGAGAGAGAGAGAGAGGAATGTAGATGATGTCACTCTTAAAAGGCAGAAATTGACTGAAGAAACTCTGATCGTAGGAACACTCCTTGGCAGGTTAAAGTTTGCTGCCTCCCATCCACTTCTAGGGTTCTATTGGCCTGGGCGACTACACGTGTCTCCACTCCTCTCCTCTCAACTTCTTCCATATACAACAGGGATCATCACGGGTCGGATTGGATGAAAGATCTACGTCTGGACTCGATAAGAGTTCTTTTTTATATTCTTAAAAAATTCCCTTTTAATTTCTTTTTTATATTCATTCCATTGATGGAATCAATTACTTGAATAAAATCTTCTATATAACTTCACCACAAACCTATATAATAATTTAATTTACCATTTTGTTTGACATGCTTATTTATAGTATTGAATAAATAACTTAGATATATTTTTATAGGATTTCCAATATAATGTTGTAACTTTTATATATAGAAAAGTAATTTTATGTATTTATAACCCAATTTTGTTTTTCATAAAAATCTAGAGATTCACATAAAAAACCATTTTTCATAAAAAATCATTATTTTCCAAAATATTAGTCATTTGAGAAGTTTTTCATGATTTTTAGATTTTTTTTATATTTTTAGCAAGTACGGAAAAAAAAGAAAAAATTGTGTAAATTAAAAAATATATGAGAGAAACAATTTAGGAAAAAAGAAAAAAAAACAAGAAAAAATGAGAAAAGAAAAGGAGAGAAGAATTGAGAAATAGAAAAATTCAAAAAATAAAAATAAATTCTATTTTAGATATCTCAAAAACCAGTCCAACATATCCCAAATTGAAAAAAAAAGAATAAACCACATTATTTAATCAAAATACCCCTTTTCAAGACAAACATGAATCCATAAACATTTATGTCTAGATATACATCTTTCTCACACACATAAATAAATTTAAATATATATAAAAAATGATCAAACCATGAGAAATTTTATGATACTGAAGCTATAATTAGTAATATTTTATTAATTATTTAATGAGAATTGTCTTATAAAAATAAATAAATTCAAGTAAGAGAAAAAAATACTAAAAATACACTTATAATTTTTTTACAAGTTATGGATTTTTTTTTCTAGTGTTTGTTTATTTTTTTATATGAGGTTTAGAGCCACCTTCTCCGACTCTCGGAGTTATAGCCACTAGAACACGAAAACCCCTTTCTCCCATGTTTTTCGGTGAGCAAATACCTTCCTCTCACGCATAATGGTTGTTCCTCCACCACGCATGACGGTAGCAACTCCTCTTGATAGCTGCAACAACCAAAGACGCCGGTAACAACGACGTCTACAATAAAGAAGGAGAGAAACCAACCATCTAGGTGGTAGTCACATAATAAAGACTTGAGATTAAGGGGTTTGTTCCCTTTGTAGTTTTAGGTTCGAGTCTCATATGATGGCCACTAGAGACTTGCATGATCGTTAACTTCAGAGCCTGTGAAATTAGTTGTGGTGTGCGCAAACTGGCTGAAACACTTACTTGAATCTAAAAAAAGAAGGAGAGAAACCCAAAAATCTGAAAGCTCAAGCATTTATTGTTTATTCCACTAATGTATGTGGATATCTTTTTTAAATAATTTTTAATCCCTTGGAACAATCTCTCACTCGTTGCTTTTGAATATTTGATGCGTATTTCATTCCACTTAAATATTTTTAAAAATATTTTTATATCTATTGTGGATTATTTCTCGCTCATTGTGTTTGAATTTCTTCTCAAATAATTAATCTTTAATTCATTGCTAATTATATATTACTTACTCATTTATTTTCAAGAATTAGTTTCTCTTTTCTCTTTTATTCATTTTCAAAACCAGTCCGCTTTAAAGTAACTTTTAAATTCATTTTTATCCGTTTTAAACATAGTTTGACTTAATTAATAGTTTGTGGTTCGCTTCAAATCATATTGCATTTACCAATTTAATTTCATATTATTCTATATTCAATAAATATAAAATAAATAAATAAAAATACATAATGGATGATTGACTAATTATAATATTATTGTACGTGAATTCCATGTATTTTTGTATTTCATCGATGAAACTAACCCTAGCTATTATATAAAATCTTAACCCATTAATTATAGATTTATTTTTAAAAATCGATTTTCTCACTTGTCTTAAATTCATTTCCAAAGCCAATCCTACCTTGTTTTAAAAGGACTTTCAAAATCCATTCTTGTCCGTTGTGAACATGTTCTTACTTAGCTTTGTGGTCTCTTTGAAATCATATTTCACTTACTAGTTTGATTTTATCTTATTCCATATTCAATATATAAATTCAAAAATAAATAAATAAAAAACATTTTTCTTGGTAGCTTTGCGTGTTGCATATATAACAAAACATTGCGAGATGGTTGACCTATGATGATATTATAAGTGTGTTTGTGTCTGAATCCATCTGGTTTGGTATATTATTATGCTTTAATAGAGTGATAACTCGGATGTAAAACCAACTCTAGCATAAAAAAATTAGAAATATGCTTATATATTTATTGATTATTGTTTCTGACATATTTTCTTTGATGTTGCATGCTTACCTGGATTTGATAGTTCAAGGTATCTTCTTGACCACAACCCTCTTCTACTGAGTTTTCTACCACCTTGAGTAAATATATCTTCGTTGTTTTAATTTTTTATTTGAAGAAAAATAAAAATATTTGAATATTTTTAAAAATAATATTTTTTTATCTTATTCTTTAACAAATATATATTAATTCCTAGTTAGTTATCGTTATCAGTTGCATAAATATACATATGCTATATATATATATATATATTTTGATTTACGTGTGATGCATTTTACATACCACAGCTCCTCACTCTTGATTTTTTTTAAAAGACAAGTTATTTAAGTTTTCTAGTTTTTCCTTAATGATAAATGACAACTCTTCTTTATTTATTTATTTTTTAAATAATTTTCCCTCTCAACGCTCATCATCCAATGCCCTTGATCACAACAATTTTTATATGTATTTTAATCCTCCTACAACTTTTACTTTGTAATTAAATTCTATTTTATAAATTATATTAACAAAATAATTAAAATACTAGGTCGGTGATGGAGGGGGTTAGGTTTTCACTTGACGAGATTGAATATATCTGTCAAATCAAGCAAAAACCCAATCCAATCTGAGGTAGGTGATGTTAGATACTCATGGATGAGGTAAAATCATAATTCCTACTTGACCGTATATTACAATCTTTTCATTTTATAATTCTATGATATCTCTTTGTAAAAGCTACTCACATTTTTACACGCAAATGCCTAATCTTTTCAGACATATTAAATATTTATTTTAAAATATTCACTAATAGTTTCCTTCAATTAAATTAACCTATATTTTAAAATAATCAAGGAATGCTCACTTCATAAATTAGATAATTTTTGAGACTGACTAATCACACATGATAAGAGCACATGAGTGTATCAGTGGCGTAAAGAAAAAAGAAAAAAATTGCTTTACAATGGAGGTTGGGATCTACAGAGTAGCTGAAATTTCAATTTTCTTGATGAACAGTGATTGATACATCTACAACGCCATTTTTGTCTTTTGTTCTCTTTTTCAGAAATTCCAATGTACAAGTAAATAATTAAACCAGAAAATGTAAACGAGAAAAAGGAGAAAGAATTTAACAGCTTGAACGTGTGTTACAGTACTTTGTGGGCTTCAATTGAAGTATGGTTTCTCTGAAACGATCCTTGTGAATCTTTCTTGTGTATAGATTACCCTTGTGGCAAGAGGAGAAAAGTTGTTGCTACACCTTTAAGCTAATAATATAGCCACCATTTTCTAATTCCTCTTCAATTTCATTGATCCTGTAAGCGTATTTACCCTGTTGATCAATGCAAGAGTAGGTTGCCTTGCAGCTTTTGAAGAAGATGCAACTGACAATGGTTTCAAGAACAACAAGAATTGAATACAAGTAGATGATAAGCGTCCCCTCCGAAATTATCGACAAATTGCTTTGTGCTTCACGGATATGACGACAAGCTCTCACAATCCGGTATCGGAACAATGCTTCAACCCCTGCCAGGGCTATGTTGACTGCAATTGCAAGTGATAACGCCGTTGAAGCCCTTCCCCTGATCATAACGCAGGCTTTTAGAATGGCCAGGTATCCTCCGATTCTTTCCACGCCCGATAAGACCAACGCTAAGTTGCATATTATGATTGTGTGGGAGAGGATGATGGAGTAAACAACAGCTCCAGCAGCTGAGAGGAAGAGATGAAAGCCAAACCCAATATTCTCAAGGAAAAGATTAGAAGTAAAGAATAAGAGAGAAAAAGCTGTTGCATTCGCTGAGAGGATCAATAATGAATTGCATATGTAGGTAAGGAGGAGAGGATTGAAAATGGAAAAAACACAATAGAAAGAAGGTGGTTTTTTGTGATTATTATTGAGAGCTTGAATAACAGATGCTTTCATTATGAGCAGGAAAGTAAGGGCAAAGGGAAGCGTAAGAATTGAAAGGGTGATTGTTTGAGAGAGCTTGAGATTGACGAGGTTGAGCAACTCCGAGGAGGAAGGGAATCCTGCCGCCTGGAACAGACTGGTCAACCTGTGGTATATGACCGGAAGGAGAGATGAGGAGGAGTCAAGAAGCAGGTGTGCGAGGAGGATTGAGGCCGAGAAGGGGAAGGCGAGAAGGGCTGCGGTAGAGGTGAAGTATTGATAGTTTTGGAGGAAAGTAAAGATTGATTTTCGCAAAATCTTGCTGCCTGTTTCCTCCATTGGAATATCATCTTGATCCATTGATGGGGGGGAAATGGGCATGAAATGAGTGACTCACCAATAGGCTAGAGGTGTGCAAGGCAAGAATATTGATGTTTCCTCCTCCTTATTTATTTCTATAGCAAGTCTCACCCTCTCTCTCTCCTTTCTTCTTTACGTTGAGATGGGTTAGATAGAAGAGGGTTGTTATAGGACTTAGGATTGAATAGATAGGTCAACTAAAATTTAAGCAAAATAGAGAATTTGCAGATGTGGAGTTGGTTCGGACATTGTTTTTGACAATGGTATATTTGGATTTTTTTGGGGTCTGTCTTTGTTATCTCCAACTCCCACTTTAGTCTGCCAAAAGGAGCTTGGAGTGTCTAATTTAACCAGCACTTGTCTAGGTTTAAATTCAATAGCAGCTTGGCTTGCTAATTCAATCAGTGCTTTCGATATGCTTGAAACACAAGCTACATGTATGAGCTCAATCATAGGATAAGATTTTACTTGATTAGGCTTGCAACTGAAGTATCCCTTGAAGCTCTCAAACAGCATATATATGAACTCAACTTACCAGGAGGAATTTGGGAATCGGAAAACGAGTCGGAAATGGCTCAGAATTTGAACAAATAAGAGGCCTCTTAAGGAAGGAGGTGCAAGAAGATCTTCCATGTAAGAAAATTATATTTGCAGGGTATGTGCCAGAGAATTTGCTCGGTAAGAAGCTCCCGTGGGGCTAGTTGGGTTTCCACTGTTTTTGGTTATGTTTCACGTGGCACGTGACTGAATTCTTAGCTTTCAAGAGAACTTTAATCATAACTAGCACAAAAGATAAGGGACTAGTAGTTGAATTACAAACGAAGCAGAGCACAGGTGGGAGGCCCTCTAATTAACCTCCACTACTCTTCTTCTTCTTCTTTTCTTCTTTTTATGGCATCCACTGGTTTAATCATTTGCATATCCCATGACATTAAATTGGACAAAACATGGATTGAAGCTAGCCAAGCCTATCAACTCCGTCCTATGAACCATTTTGTGTCTTGAAAGGGTAGCTATGGATCCGACTTCTTTCTTCTTTTTGTTAATCGAGTGGTCGGATACGAAGATGAGCAGCTCTGGTCATGTAATTAACAAAACAGCTAAATGATATTGGGGGTTGATTTCACTGTTGTCCATATGAATACTAAGTCAACTAATTAGGTTTCAATTTACCATAAAAATACAAAATTAAATAAAAAAAGAGACGGGAAAGTAAAACCGGATGAAGTTTCATGCTTCACACCAAATTCATGACAATTCTTATTTTTCATTCATTAGTTGAGTCACTTTTCAGTGAAAGAAAAAGGAGAAGAATGTTCATTTCATTTATTTTTCAATCCTAAGCTTTGAAAAAGAAAAAGAAGTTTTTTTCAAAAAAAAAAGAAAGAAAGATGATAAAAAAAAAATCATTAGTTGAGTCATTTTTCAATTAAAAAACTCATCATTTTAATTTTTAACTAATTCCATTAGAAAAAAAAAGGTTTAATGATACAGGTTATTTTCTTTAAATATCCTCAAGGAAGGAGATCGGATTTGGTTTAGATATTTTTCATTCAGTTAATTTTGTCTTTTTTTTCTTTTTTTTTTTAATTTTAAGGTTATTAGGTAGTTGGATAGATGTTTAAGATATTTTTAAATGAAAATAAATTGAAAAATAAAATCTTGAACCCAAAAAACCCATACCTTCATCTTTTTTAGGAACCAAAGTGGTGATCAAACTCTAGGCTATGACCTAGTGAATGGCGCATTGTTTGCCACTGTAAAGAACATTTAGTTTGTTACGTTTTTTTTAAGAAAGAAAAACTAAGGAATAAATAATCTGCCATCCGCCCCTAACAAAGAAAAAAAAAAAAAAAATTCCTTAGAGCCAATTTGGAGATAACTTTCACATAAATTAATTTAAAATTTAAATTTTAAAAATCAAATTAAGAGTTTTTAAATTTTTCTAGTTATACCAAATTTAAAATAAATGATATTAATGGCCTACTTTCGATCATATATGTATATATATTGAAAAGAAAACACATACACGAGGCTAATAATGGGCATACAATTAACAATATGCGATTGAAAAAATAATGCAATCATCAACAAATTGAGACCACGAGAAAATTGAATTAGCTAAAACCAAGCCAAGAGAATATAGAAATAGAAACGACAGCGAAGTGCACGGGCCGCTGCTGGAGGATGACGGAAGATGACCACTGGGTGATGGCGCGGTTGGGGCGCAGTGTTTTGACCTGGCGGCTGCTGATAGGTTGGTTACGAGGTTCTCGTGATATGACGTGGCAGTTTGCAAAATTTTTATTAAATATTCTGTGGTTGTTGAAATTGGAAGCAATATAAGTAAAATAAAATATGTTGCTTTCCTGTAAGGTAAAGGGTCATAGCATAATTGATGACCTTCTAACTGAAAAGGGTTCGTCCTAATGAAACAACGACACTTTAGCGACGTTATTTTATTTTTAGACCTTTGCATTTCAAGAAACGGAGCAATAAGTTTGATTACCAGATCAATCATTAAAGATTACAAGTTTAATAATTAAAACATATATGTATTACAAATTTAGTTAGTTGGTCGTCTTTGGCTAAAATCCAAAACTACTATTAAATTTAAATTAAAAATAAAAACACAATAAATTCTTTTTTAGTTTTTAGTAAATATTAATATAGCTTATCTTATATCGAATGTAAATATTGATTATTATCTTTTATATTATATAACTAGTTATTTACTTGAAATATTTAAAAAATTATTTAGAATTTCTAGTTGCTACAAAATTAGATTGTCACTTCTCTTTTTTAATTTTATTCTTTTACACATGTAGTTTACCAAGATGTTCTTTGTAACAATAATTTTTATTTTTACATGTTTATTTGACTACTTGATTATTTGAGTTAGTTTATTTATTTTGGCTCAAAATATGTATATACAAGAGTCAATGCTTCAATTACAAAACTATACATGTTTTTGATAATTAAAATGTGTTGTATAATTTGCTTTGATTTGTCTTCTCATCCTAACATTCCCACTTTATTTTGTTATTTATTTATTGAATATAAATTCATGTCTTCATACAATACTATTTGAGATCACATATCTTTACTTTAGGTTAAGTGAGGAAGTAAGTGTATCCTAATGACTATCAACTTAGGTAGACTCGTCAAACCACCAACTCATGTCTTATTATCAACTTGAATGTGATTTCTATGCCAATCTAATATGAGCATGGTCTATGCTTTCACATATGTCAATTTGACATGAGCATGATCTATGCTTTTACATATCTTATAGATTTTATATCGAGCTTTAAAAGATAATCACTGAGCAATGAGAGACCTTTTTTTACTAGATAGTAAATTTACACAGTATATGTAATGGCTAAAACTTTCCCTTAGGATGTCTCCCTATACTACCACAACTTCATATCCAATATCTAGCATACATCATTAAATGTTCTATGTGTATATGCTAAACTCAATTTACAGGTGAAATATAGGTTTCCTCGAAAATCTAGCTTCTTTTTAAGATCTACAACACTAGTCTCAAAAACATATAGATGGATAACGAGGAGAAAACCCCGCTAGAGATTAACCAATAAAAAGAGATTATCATTTTAAAAAAAGAGATCACTAATCTTGCTCACATAAACATTATAAATGGTCATATAAAAAGATGAAACAATTGGCCACAATCAAGCTCTATTGAAATGTAAATGGTGATTATTATCTTTTATGTTATATAACTATCTCTTTACTTAAAATATCTAAAAGATTCCTTTTGAGTTTCTAGTTACTATAAAACTAGATCATGACTTTCTTTTTTCAATTTTACTCGTTTTGACATGTAGTTTAGCAATATGTTCCTTGTGACAACAATTTTCATTTTTACATGTTTTTTTGGCCACTTGGTTATCGAGTTAGTTCTATCTAGCTCGAAGTAGCAAGAGTTAATATTTCAATTACAAAACTATATATGTTTTGATAATTAAAGTCTTTTATCATTAATGTGTTTATTATGTGTGTTTTATAATTTGCTTCGATTTGCATGTTATTTCTCATCTAACATTCATAATTTATTTTTTCATTTGTATTTTGGATATATTCATGTCTTCATATAACAACATTTGAGATCACACATCTTTACTTTAGGTTAAGCGAGGGAGTAACTGCACTCCAATGGCTATTGACCTGAATAAGACTTATGAAACTACCAAGCCCTATCTTATTATCAACTTGAATGTGGTTAGTACGTCAATCTAACACGAGCATGATTTATGCTTTCATATATCTTATAGATCTTATATCGAGCTTTAGAGGACAATCATTGAGCAATGAGAGACATGTTTTTACTAGATAGTAAATTTACCATGGTGCATATAATGACTATAACTTTTCCTTAAGGTGTCTCCTTATGCTATCATTACTTTATATCCAATATCTAGCATGCATTGTCATAAGTGTGTAGTGTCACAATGAATGAGTCCACTCTTGGTTTGAATAATCAAGAAAATAGGGAAGACAAGGATTCTTGTCTTTTATTTGTGTAAAGAGAGAATGTGAGTCACTACCTAATATTTTGGTTATTAGGAATCCTAATTGATCTCAAAGATCAGGCATAAGCATTGATTGCATAAAGAGAAGGTATTAGAACCCCAAATATGTCATACTTAATATAAGATGCATTATTTAATTGCGTGATAAAAAACTAAGGTATTGTCATATTTTCTAATTGTTGGTTTGACTATGGTTTAAGAAAAGTTCTTTTTGGTAAGTAGATTATTATTTTATCGGGTAAATCCTAACCGTTCTAACATCAATAAAAAAAGAACTACCTTTTATTTAATATGAGGAATACGTCTTATGTATAAGTTCGTAATCCCCATATATTAAAAGAAAATAAAATGATTTTTTTGGTATTTTTGAAATATTGGCATAGTTCTCTTGACTTTAATAAACTGGTTATTAAAATTTAAAATGCATGCTAATACATATTTTTTAATTTTTTTTATGGAAATATGATATGAATATTTTTATATTTTTAAAAGACTTGACCGTATGCATGAAAATAAGAAATTATTTTTTGTTTTTTTTCTACATATTTTTTGCAATATCTTGGAGAAAACCAGGTATTTTAATCAAAATTGTAGAAATTTCTATGAGAAAATAACAATTTTTTTTTTAAAGGACTTTAATTTTTTTTTAATATACAATATTATATAATATAATATTATTATATTACAATATATAATGGGATGGGTTGACCTAAATATATGAGCTAAGCCCATTCTGGATAGACCAAAATTGACATAGAAGAAATTGGATTGAGGTCAGCCCAAAGGATTTGGGGTTGGGTTGAGGTCGGCTCAAAAGTGTTGAGCCAACATCGACCTAGAAGAGTGTTGGGCTGGTGTTAGCTTACATATATTTTTTTTTCTTTTTTTGGACTAGGCTGGAGCCGACTCAACCATTTTGATCTGAATCGACACTAGTCCGATAGAGTGAACAATGAAGAACTTGTTTGAACCATGACCTAAATTACATGCTTTGAAACATTCTTTCTAATAAAAAATAACTTATTTGGATTGGAAGGTGTTAGCCTAAAAAAATCAATTATGACCTATTTATATATCACATTTCTTAGACATTATATTGCATGATAAATTAACTTAACATGATGTGAAACAAATTTATCATCTTATACAAACTAAAAACCTACTTTTAGAATGCAACATTACCTTTAAAAAATAGCCATCCATTGGATATGGAATTCTAAACTAATCATTTTTTCTACCAATTCCAATTATCACATACATGTTTAGTTGTTAACAAGACACCTGCAAAATTGCATATTAGTATTGAATGTTGTATTTTGGGTTCTCGATTAAAAAAGTTTAATCTTCATAAAAGTATTTTCAAATTTACATCTTAATGTTTTCCTTTTAATAATTAGACTTGCATGGATACAATCCTCAAAATTAATGGTTTGAAGTTTTAAACAAAAAAGGTTATTAACTGAATTTGCAAAGTTCTTTAGAAAGATAATATTGATGAATATACATCTTATGATTGGTTGCTGAAAAGTTTAGCAGTTAAATTAACTTAGAGTTGGTTATGTAAACCAATGATGACTACTGAAATCTAAGTATGACTAGATAAGTTATTTATATTTCACATTCTGAATTAAGGTAATACATGGAGGTCTCCTAGAAGATGGACATTCAAATTAACTAGAGTAATCCATATGGTAATAATATATCTAGTCAGATCAGCTAAAGGTAATTTAGTTTTAAAAAAACATGGTAATGATAACAACCAAATGATGATATGCATAATTCCATCATAAGTCATAAATGGTAAAATAAATACATGATAATAATGTTAATGCATATATGCCTTATGATTGTTGAATGATAAGAATAACTAGATTGGTTGGAGGCAATTCTATTTAAAAAAACTTTATAACTATGAAAATAATAAATTTTATATGATGAAATTCTTCAGAAGTTTAAAGCATAAGTTCTTTATTAGGAATGATAAAGAGTGGGTAATGAAAAATGAATACCACATGGTTGAGAGATATTTCTCTATTTTTAAAATAATAGTCGACAAAACAAGAACTTCATATATTGAACATCAAATAAGCAATGGATATCTAGGTTGTATGATATATGATCTATTAGAAAGATGTCCCACATGGGACAAAATCAAGTGATCTGGCAAGTTATATAACTAAAAAAGTTAGAATAAAAGTAACAATTCCTATAATCAAAGACAAAATGAGTTGTAAAAAAGAAGGGTCCTAATTTCTAAACAAGTAAAGATACATGCAGGATGTCTAATCCAAAATTCTAGATTTGTGCAATGTTGTATAGATAATTTTTCTATACTATCGGTAAAAATCCTATGTGGAGTCTAGTATGAAATTGAAAAATTTGAACCTAATAAGGTTTATTACAATCTCAAGCCCATTAAAACCCTAGTAAGACTCCGACAATTTTAAACCTAGCAAGACTTATTGCAATCTCAAGCCTAACAAGGTTCTTATGGATTTTAAGTCTAGAAAGACTTTGGTAAATTTCAAACTAGCAAGGTTCATCATAATTTCAAGATAGTAAGGCTTGTGTAAATTTTGAGTATTGCAAGACTTTGATAAATTTGAACATAACAAGTTTCATCGTAATTTAAAGCTCAATAAGGCTCTAACAGATTTCAAGTCTAGCAAGACTCTTAAAAATTTAAACTCAATAGGTTCATTGTAATTTCAAGCATAACAAGGCTTTAATATATTTGATTTCAGCAAGACTTTGACAAATCTGAACTTAGTAAGGTTCATTGCACTTTTAAGCCAAACAAGACTCCAACATATTTGCGTCCAATAAGACTCTAAAGAATTTGAACCTAATAAGATTTATTATAATTTCAAGCTCAATAAGCCTCTAACAAATTTATGTCCAACAAGAATTTAGTAAATTCAAACCAGGTAAAAATACATCCATGTCATCCAACCTATAATGTTTAGTATTGTGGATTGTTTTGTAGATATTTTACAAGTAAAAATCCCCGATGTAGTCCATGTAAGCTTCAACAAATCCAAGTCAACAAAGATCTAACAAGGTTCTTTTCAACTTAATTTTGCATTAAAAGATCCAAACCTATAATAAAGAAGTACCAAAAAGTTGATCTTGCATCACTAGAGTTCAAACTAGTATAAAAAGTTGTTCCTAGATCACTAGAGTTTAAACCATCACAAAAAGTTATCCTTAAGTCGTTGGATTTTAAACTAGCACTAAGAAGATCTTTATATGGCAAATTCAAATTGTACCAAAATAAATCTCACTATGTTATATGTAGATTTCAATTCAACAATGGTTAAAAATGTTACTATGGGACCACAAGATAGGTTACCTCTTGAAATGACCAAATTTCAAATTTTTTTCATAAGGTTAGTTATTTCTAAATTTAATAAAAATTCAATATTTCACAATGAAGTCACTTGTTGACTTTATTATTTTTCAAAATGTTTCACAAACACTATCTTTTCTTAAAAATATTACTATACAAAACCTATAAAAAACATTTTTCATAAGACATTATAGCATAAGGATTGTAAAAAAGAGACAGTAGTCATAACCTAAAATTTACCACTTTAGATTTTTGCAAAAAAATAAAATGCCTTTAAGATTGTTCTCACAAACCTTTTTCTCCTTACTTTTTGGTGATAAAGCCAGAGATAACTTGAAATAGGTTATAAGTAAAGTACTCACTAGTTTATAGTCTTTCATACTAGAATATTTAAGTACCTTCTTAAGATACTTTCTATGTGACAAGTATAAGTTTCTAGTGCCTCGGTCTTTTTATATAATCATACTTAATATCTTTCTAATTACATCCATATCCATCATTTCAAACTTACCACTCAATTAGTCCTTCAGATTGTTAATCTTATACATGCTTTTGAAAGTAATCAATATATCATAAATATACAACAACAAGTGAATAAACGAACCATTTGAGCACTTCTTAGAATACATAATTATTATAGCCATTTTTAAAGTAATCATGTTTAAGCATAAAAATATTAAACATCTTATACTACTGCTTCTATGACTGCTTCAAGCTATATAATGACTTCTTTAATAAGCACACATGGCCTTCCTTACTTTAAGCATTAAAACTCTTTAGCTGATGCATATAGATTCTCTCCTCTAGCTCACAATATAGAAATATTATTTTGATATCCAGCTACTCAAGCTCTAAGTTAAACAAAACAGCCATAACAAGTATTGTTCAGATGAAATTATGGTTTACAACTAGAACGAACACTTTATTAAAGTCAACATCTTTTTTTTTATGTAAATCCCTTAACAATTATACATGCTTTGAAGTCAACATCTTTTTTTTTTTTATGTAAATCCCTTAACAATTATACATGCTTTAAACCTTGCATCCTCAACTCATATGCTTCCTTCTTTCCTTTTATAAACCCATTTTTACCTATCAATCTTCTAGTTCCATGTTAGTTTAATAAGATCTCATATGTAGTTGTTATAAAAAGACTCAATCTTCTCATTCATAGCAAACATCCATTGAGAAGATTCTTTGCAATAAATTACCTCTTTACAAGAACAAAGCTAATAATCATCAAGATTCTCTACAATATTCAAGACAAAATTAAATAAATCAGCATAACCATATTTAATTGGGTCTTTTTTTGTATCTTATTTGTGTTTCTATAACAATACTCTAAATTTTTCTTCAAATGTTTTTTTATAAACAATATCCTACACCATTTCCTGAACTTACTTAACTAAAACATCTATCTGCATTGTCTCTGAAGCTCTAACCTCAAGCCCCATGTGCTTGCTAATACTTAAATCCATCTCAACATCAACATCAGTTGACTTTTTTTCTTTTTTTATAAAACATAGTAGACTCATCAAGGTCACATCCATGTTAGTAATAAACTTAGATAACTCAGGATCAACACATTATAACTGATTTTCCTTTACCCTAGATGCTTAGCCTAGGAATATGCTTTTTATCTTTTTTCACCCAAGTTTATTTTCCTTAACATGAGCATAAACAAGATAACCAAATACTCATAGTTTATATTAAACAGTAGGATAAATAACAACATCACACCAATCTCATCTTGATCCAAATCCATCAAGTATTCATTATAAGGCCGTTTATTTCCTGATAAATAACTTTATTTTTTTTTGAAAAATAAATTTTTAAAAACAATTATTTTTTAATGTTTGGTGAAAATAAGTTGAGAAACAATTTTACTATCCAGTTATATCATGAAAAAAGTAATAAAATAATTTATTAATGTTTTTTTCCTTTAAGTTTGTTAAAAAAAAGAAGATAAAATCTAATCAGTAAAGAAGTTAAAAGAGAATGAAATTAAAAAAAATATATTTTAATTTCATAAATTATATTAAATAAAACAAATAATAATTAAAAAATCTTCATTGTCTGATAATAAAATAATATTATCGATAACTTTATGAGCGTTAAACCAACTTATATTAGGATAAATATAAAATATGCAACCTAAATCGAGAATCCACTCATCACCTGAAATACTAATAGATACAAACAAAACACTTCTACTGTTATTAGAAATTTTCCTTTCACTAGCAATATTTATAACATAAAAGGTTTTCTTTTTCTTTCCCTTATGTTTTTAGCTTAGTGTAATTCTTTCTAAAGTGTCATATTTTATGCATTTAATTTTTGTAAATTTTGATTTTGATCTAGACCTATCTCTATTACTTGAACTCTTATTATTTTCTCTACTCCTCATAATCATTCCTTTTATATAATCATCATTAAAACTATCTAAAACTCATATTTTTCAACTCTCTCTATATAATGCCTTTATGTAGGTTTTGCTTTAAACATGTTAGTAGAACTTACGGCCATCAAATAAGGTCTTAATTTTACTAGGATATATGACTTAGAAATCTATTGTTTAGTTCTTATTTTTTGAAAGTTGTTCACATGATTTTGAACGAGTGTACTAGATGACATCCCTAATAGACTTTTCTTTGTTATATTATAGGAATTGCTTGGAAAGCTGAAGAATTTTTTTTATCACATGTTGAAAGAAAGAAATATGGAAAACTTAGATCCCATCATTTGATATAATTATTAGTGTATATATCTTATAATCAATTAGTTGATTACATATGATATTGGCTTTGTATATGTAAATATATTTAATTTATTAATAGAAGTTTATTTATTTTTAATATTCATCAAATATTTGATTACTTAATATTTAATATAACAAGATATATATATTATTTTTATAATCTACCATATATGAGTTGTAAACACAAATTGAATCAATGCTATGAAATTAAACACAAGATATATAAACTAACTTTTATATAAGAAAAGAGGCTAAAAGTATTACCAAATTAAATCCATGCTATGAATTAATTTCATCTTCATAATACATTCATCACTTTAATTTTTTGATCTTTATACCTATCATATATAAACATAAAAAATTTATAAGAAACATTATTTATGTTTGGTAAATTTTTTGAAATAAAGTAAAATAACAAAAAAATTAATAAAAAAATATTCTTACATATTTATTTTAATTGTGCTCATTGTTTTTTCATGAAATAGGAATCTTCGATTATTATATCTATTATATATTTACAACATTATCCAAAATAAAAGCATTTATTTGTTCATTGTGTGATGCTAAAAGTTTCATTATTTCAAGAAAATTACCCTAGTTTTTTTTTTTTTATTCAGGCTATTCATCATCTTCTTTAAAAGCACATACTTTAAATGTGATCCAACAGATATTAAGACTTTAATATAGAATCAATTATTTAGAATTTCTTTAGATATTTATATCTCAACCATCTTTTCAATATAACATGATTGATCTTTCAAAAACTTTAAGCATATGACAACAACTTTATGAGCTATATTTGGATATTTTTTAATATAAATAAAAAAATATAGTTATTAACTTTCTTCCAATAATTGAATTCATTAATAGTAAATGTATTTGATCTTAACTTCTTGTTGGTTTACTTGCAAATAGATAACAAGAAAAACACAATGTAGCATTTTTCTTTGAATATTTAAGTTAGGAAAAACTTTTGAATCAATAAAACTAAAATCAATAAGGATGTAATGTTTTTTTACCAATAAGCAAATATCCATACATTGATATGGTTTTAGATTAATGTATGCTCCTAGAATTTTAGCTCGTTGATTAACTAGAAATTCTCAAATTTAAAGAAAATTACTTAAATCTTGAATTAAATGATTAATGTCAATATTTTCCTATTCAATTCTTACAATTCTAGTAAAAGAATAACTAATAATAAATGCAATTTCTTTGCAAATTGAAGCACGGTGGATATGCTTAACCACTTATTCAATATTAGATATTACAGTTAGTTCACTAGGACACGAGTATAATATTTTTATTTTTTATTTTTAAATGGAATCAATTCTCCATGTCTTAATCATGGTTAACTTGAAATCAAAACATCAGGGTGCAATGAAGGATCAAACAAGAAGGTTGTGTAACAACAATAAAGGTCGATGCCAATTGCCCTAGACCAAGCTAGTCTGTTTTTTTTTTTTTTTAGTATGAGCCATATGACAAAAATTGCATGAAATTTATGCCGAGATTATCTTTAAGGAGGCAAAGCTTATGTGGGCCTGTGGCATTAGAAATCGATATTATAATTAAATTTCTGTCCAGCAACTTTTCAACCTCTATATGTCAAGCCTAAAGGACATATCCTATACTCTTTATCCTTATGGATGGTTTATTTTGAATTGCATGAAGGAAAAGCATTGAAATCATAAGTCGAATACTGAACCAAATGAGAAGTTAGCAGTGCACAAATCCCACTGGAGGAAAGATTCAACGTTAGATGAACAATCACATGAAAATTAAAAAAGATTATGAATCAACCTCATCTTGGCATCATAGCAACCAATCCAACTGTCTTTAGGAGTTAGGCAAATGGTTTCCCCCCCACTACTAGGACCAATATAATCAGTAATCTATTTTATGGGAGATACAAAAAAAATAAAAATCAATCAACTTTTGAAATCATCTCTTCAATCCTCAATTTTTTTTTTTTTGAGATTGAGATTTGTTTCTAGCTAATTGTTGAAAGATACAAAAATCTCTAAAAATCTACTTGTTAGAACTTTGTTGAAACCTATGGAGAAAAGTAAAAGGGAGAAATTTATTTGCCGTAAATAGAAAATAATCCAAGCTTGAATTGAAGTCATGTTGGCAGTTAATTTATAAAACCATGTAACATAGTTGAATGCTGATATGAAAGCACCAAGACAGGGACTAAATATCTGGTTGTGTAAATTAACAGAGACAGGCCAGCATAACAAAAGTCTGTCCACTTACAATATAATTCATAAAAGCTGAAAATTTATTACAAGAATTGCTAAGAAACAAATGATTCCACAGCTAGCAGAAGGGGAAAGGAAACACCATTAGCCAAAATTGAATCCCCAACAGTTCTTCCCAGGTAAATTTAAATCCCCTATAGTATAAAACTCGTTCCTTTTCCTTTAAGAAACTATAATAAAAAAAGAAGAAATAATAAAAAAGTAAAGATCCTAACAAAGCCAAAATTTTCTATTTCTGGCTCCACAACAATGCGATCCTGGGTCAACTGTTTAAAAACGTTGAAGATCGCATAAATACCAAGAATCAAGGAGCACATTTCAACTAATGACACAATCTTGGTAATACGGGTGACTCTGATTTACATACCTTTCCCAAAGAGGCTTGTACCTGCCAATGGCCAATTTAAGCCATGGTTTCATGTTCCCATTAAAGTGAATAACTGCAGCACTGTCAATCAGACGGTCATCAATGTTCATATCGTATCCCAATCCTAACACATGCCATCTCCGATCTAGTGGCTCAGTCAGTCCATAAAATGCTAGAAGGGCGGGGGGGAGTGTTCCCAGCTTCCACAGTGTCTGATCAGCATTCTGTTCTTGCCAGTAATGATATTGTGCAGTCACATTTTCCTTCCTCCATGCAATCAAATCAAAAACATTCATTCCAAATGCCCAACCACATGCCTGCGGGTCAAATTTAGAGCTGATGACTGGGTTTGAAAAATTGATATACTTATAATATCGATGGAATGTTTCAAGACAGGTTTCCACAGCTCCATTAACATTCCCATGCAAATCCAATGAAAACAGTCTTGTCAGATCCTTCTGGACAACAACATCATCATCAAGGAAGACGATCTTTTCCAGAAGCGGATAGATCTCAGGGATGTAAAAGCGGAGATGATTGAGCAAAGACAGGTACTTAGGGTTCCGCAGTTTTGGCTCAACCTTCATAACTTGATCTGCCCCAAAGTAGTAGGCCCTTGAATCTTGATCAAGGATCTGTTTGATAACAGGAGCATATGAAGCATTCAACCAGGAGAACTCTTCTATATTCTGCACTTCTACAGTGGCCCCTTTGAAGTCATTAGTTAGAAACCAAGCCTGCATGGATCCATAGCTGATTCCATCTGTTACTATGTGGAAAACAAGTTGTTTTGGATGGTCAGCGTTGCAGACTGTGGAGTTGACCACCACGGAGGTGGCCAGAATATTGTCTGAAAATATGCAGAAATGATAGAGATTGTTGTCCACAACTCGAGGGGAGTTTCTCTTCTCCTCTGCATGATTTTGGAGGGGCAGCTGCTTAAGCCAGTCATTTATGAGCTTTATTTTCAGGCAGTGAAGACTCTTGGGCAAAACTTCAGCCACTAACTGACCAAAGAATGTACTCTGAACTGTTGCTGCATTTGTTCGCTCTTCTAGGGCTTGGATATGTGATTTCATTGTCATCATGGTGGTTGCAATATCATAATGAGCATCTTGTGCCTTGAAAATTAGATATGATAGGCTACTGATTATTGGCTCTGCTTCTTCTACTGTTATGGGCTCCCCTCTCATGGCAGCCTTTGAAAGCAATAGCTGGCAACTTCTTATCTTTTTACTCAGTTCCCAAGCAAGATGAAGGTTGTTGTGCTCCTTAGCTATTATGACATAAGCCTTGGCAAGTGTCATTTGCTCTGCCAACTGCCGCGAAAATGAGCTGGCATTTAATATTTCCTTGGTGAAATTCAAACCCCTGTGTTTTATTGGCTCTTTTATTGCATGTTCACCCTGGCAAAGAAGCATCACTGTTCAGTACATCGATAAATCTTAAATAGAACAATGCCTGTAATTACTGCATATGACTTGAAGTGTGTGTATTGTGAAAATGAGTGCAACTCATATTTTGTGATACAAACTTCTGTTTATATCTCTATAAATTGGTCATTTAGATACTAATGTTGTGGGGTATGTTAGCAATCCAAAAATAAAACACAACTATGCATGAAAAACAAATTTTGTTTCTCATCTTTAATTGATTGTCTAGAGTAACAACGAAAAAGTAAATTCTGGTCAAAAGGTGATACCTGCAGTTTCACTAGATGTCTCAGCAATATTCTCAAACTAAAGGATAGCTGTTTTGTCCAAGCTTAAGGTCATGCTAAGATGGAGCGAAAAATGAAACCAGGGCAATTCTGTGACCCAGTTTAGAAACATAACATTTGCAGCCTCTTTTGATTTCAGGCAATTCATTATTACCAAAACTGACACTACTAAAATGTATGCCCGGCATTCTCAAAAGAACACCACAGTATCATAGAACCCTATTGACGTGTTGTAAGATTTTATTATTCAATCGACTGATGACTCTTCTCATAACCTCTGGTCCACATGAGGCATGACAGAGAATAAAATAGAAATACCTTTACTCAGTAAACTGTAAAGTGCAATATTTTAATAGTCAATCGACTGATGACTCTTCTTATAGCCTCTGGTCCACATGAGGCATGACAGAGAAAAAAATAGAAATACCTTTTCTCAGTAAACTGCAAAGTGCAAAATTACACGAAAAAAGGGTAAAAACCGTGGATTGAAGCATTTAGCCATGGAAATCTAAGCCCTTGGTCATATAGTTCAAAGATCACATGCATCTGGCACACGTTTCAAATTTATTTCCAACATTTAAAGTAGGTGAATGCATTTTCACCATTTACGGTATTCTTCAGTCTTGTGACAAAAATGGAAATGAAAAGATCCAGGAATACATTACTTCCATTCCATCATAATCATAAAGCCTGTAGGAAAAGAACTAACAGTAGCTTGGGTTGTGCAACATAGTGTGGCAGAAGTGCTCAGATTTGAGAGGACAAAAGACAAGGGATGAAGAACCAATGCCACATGTCATCTTAAAACTCTCAGCATACTTAACCCAGTCATGTAATTTATTAATCCAAAAGATGAGATTAAAAAAATGGGATTTTCCATGGTAAAACTCCAGTCCTTAATGAGCTGGGTTTATAAGAAAATTATATATCTTGTAACTAAGCATCTGATAGCCTTTCATGTTGACTGCTACGTGGTGGTTGAAAACCTACCATTGGAGAAAGTACCCCATATCCCTGCTTTCCCAACAACAGATTTTAGCTCGCTATGTGAGATTACAATGTTGTTTCCCCCAAAAAGCCTTGTGTTATCAAATACTTAATTGTTCTGTTGAACCACATAGCAGCATCAAACAGGCTCCAAGAAGGTCATGTATCCTATAAGCATGTTCTCAAATAGGAGAGCATATAGAACCACTTTTAGGGAAACAATAGCTATCACAGTCATAGTTATGGGAAGATGGCATGTCTGAATTCATCAAATATATAAATGAACTTTATTTGTTTCTTCATTCCCAACAACAACCCTAACAACAGGATACTACGGAAACTATGATAGATGAATGGATTTTGGTAACATCTCTCGGAAAAAAGCAGGTAAACCAAGTAATGTAAAATCTATGTTTAAACATCTATGCCTAAACGAAACATCATTATCTTGAGCAGAAATGGCATACAATTTAATCACCATTATGTAGCTCAGGGCAGTCAACAGATGAGTTCTGTAATTAATTCAAATCCTATTTTTTTATACCGATTAATAATAAGAACAACAAGACCTCATTTTATCCATACAAAAGTCATTTAACACAAAAAGATAATTAAATTGAATCCACTTAGTTGATATAAATCACACCGAATCAAATTATCCAAACGTTGATATGATTGAAACAAAATATTTATCAATTAGTTACACTTATTAAAGCTTCTGGATCAATAGGGCATCGTCAAAAACCACTGAATATATCAAACTAAACAGTTAAAAATCAAATTCATAGAAACACAAGATCAAATAGACATTATGGGGGGCAGAAAAAAAAAAGGAAATGGGTTCTTAATATGTAAGCAAACCTTACCATTATTGGCTGCTTAACCTGATCTTCAGGATGATTGTGGAGAAACACAAACAAAACCAATCCTGCAATCAAGAACATCCCAATAAGCGCCCAGATCCACTGCGATAATCTCCTTCTAACTGGACGCCGGTACTCTGCCGGTCGCCTCCTCATATTTCTTCACAATTCACCACCAAGGGAAAAAAAATTCAAGATTTTCCAAATCCACCATCACCCCCAAGATTTAAAATACCAGCAAGAAACAGTCACAACACTACCAAGAATTGAAAAGCGTGAGGCAGATGCATAAATAATAATCAAGAAATGGGAAAGAACGGTGTATCGAGTTGGATTTGGAGGGGTTCAAATGGAAAGAGCAAGAAGAGAATGATTGTGATCTGGATTTTATCGAGAGTGAATACTAGGAAAAGAAATGAGAGAGAGAGAGTAGAAATTTCCAACCAAAGTCGTCTGTCCTGGTCCTTTTATATTTTTATATATGAGAAACTAAAAGAGGGGCTGCATGCCTGGTTGTGCCTGTCTATGGAGTGAAAAGAATCTAGCAAAAAGGAAACAGCCAGCAAGTGTATGAAACTTACCATGCTCGATTCTTGAATCTTTTTTCCATTTTATCACCTCATGCAGCAAGTGTAAAACAACCTTATCAACCACAGATAGCACTGCAGGGAGTTCCCACCTCGCTTCGTCACTCAACGAAATTTACCGTACCAAAGTAGAGTGAGATTTTAGGCCGAGTCTGAAAGACAGATTTAATGTTAGTTACACTTCCTAGGATATCTTTGATCGTTTAAAAAAAACATGGTATAAGCTTATACAAGTTCATTGTTATGCCTTGAAGATCCATTACGTTTCTAAGTTTAAGTTTTGCAATTTATTTCTCTAGAAAAAGCCAATGCAAAGTGAAATAATTTGTTAATTATTTTTTATTATTCAAGTTTTAAGATGAAATAACTGAGTTTTAAATGCTCAACTACAAGATTGATATAAATAATAATTGCAACTCAGGTTTTATTTTTCAACATAAGAAAAATGGTGTAATTTTTTTTTTAATTATTTTTTTATTTAGTTTTAAAAAATTAAATAATATGCTTAATAATTTTATTTTTATTAGTTTATTTAGGATTTTTATTTCTTTTCCATTAATTTTAGATTTCATTCAGTGTTTAGGTTGGTTTTCAGGTTTATTTAAGAAAAATTAAAACTTTTAATCAAATGCTACTTGAAAAGAAATATTCAGTAAAATTACAAAGTATGGTTGTAATAATCTATTTTGGCACCATGAAAAAAAAATTGAAAAGGATTTTTTTAGATCAAAAATGAATTTTTTAGAAAACAAAAATGATTTTTTTAGAAAAAAAAATTTCATAAAAAAATTGAGTTATCATGTTAAAAGTTGACTTTCATGTCAAAAATGTTCAAAAAAACCATCATTTTATGATCACAATCGAGTTTGTATCATTAAAGTTAGTCGGATAGGTAAAAAAAATTAGGATTTTCTTGAGCCCTTTTAATTCTTCCTTTTTATTTTTATTTTTTTTTATTAAAGAAAATAGTTGAAAAAAGAAAGAAATTTAAATGTCAAATCCAATCACCCAAATGAATGTGAGTTGTGATTAAAAATCTAATTTAAGCTCCCCTACACCTAATTAAACCCTAAATGGATCACAATCATAGATTTAATTTAAAATTATTTAGATTTAGATCAGATGCAATATAAATTATAAACCATCCAACCAAGCTAGATCATGGATCCATCATAAATCGGGTCATACCTCAGCCTAGCCCGCATTCTCTTTTTTTATTGATGGTTAAACTAGTTGTTATTTTTTCTTTGTCCAACCACCATAAGCCTCAAGACTAACATGAAAAGATGCGTCTTCCTTTCTTGACCATACCCTGAGGAGTCCTCAATGACAATGTTGATGTTAATAATAGAAAAAATAAAGAAATTGAATAAGAAATCAAATTATGTTACTATCAACATCCCTCCGTAGTTGATTATGAAATGGCCAACATTAGTAGGTAGATAAAATTAAGAGCTTGTTGTCAAGCTATTTGAAAGCTCAAATCTCATCAAAATCAACACTAAGCAACTGAGAATAGCAAAGTGTGAGACACACATGCGAACTGAATGGTACAGTTGCATAGTTAATGATAGAATTATAATTCCATAGTCTTATTAGGATAAAATGGTAATTTTACTTAGACTAGAGGTATCTCTCTAATTGCTCAAATCTGAATTTTATTTTATTTTATTTAGAATTAAAAATAATTATATTTTATTTTTATTGATGGATATTTGAATGAATAAATTATATGCAATATACCGTAGTGCACCAAATACGAGAGATCTAAGACCCTTGAGTAATTTTGAGGTTGGTAGATGTTATCAATGTTCTGCGATGGAACTAAGATTATGGGATTATGATTTGATTTTTGAGGATTATCCAAGATTAGTATAGATCCTGGTATTTATTGAATCGATGCTTGAATGATTGAGTGACTGTTGATTTGTATAACTAATTATTTAATTAATTATTGTCATGCATTTCTTAATTGATTGCACTTTATACATCGTTATAAAGTGTTTGTCAAATAAAATTTCAAACTTTATATTCTAATTTTGATTATGTGGCTTAATTTTCAAAGATGAGATGACTAAACAAAAATTGATTGTGCTTCTTAACCATAAATATGAGATGAATTTTAAGGATTATTGAATTGATTTTAAAAACTTGTGTTTTCTTATTAATTCACCTATAAGTAATTTGTTTTTAACTTTTTTTAAAAAATCAAATGTTTAATTAGTTCATTCATGAGTGATTTATTTTGACCAATTGATTTCAAAACTTGTACTTATTTTATTGTCTCACACGTGACTGGGTTGTTTTTAATTGATTTTTTTTTAAATCTTTTGTTCAATCAGTCCGCCTATAAGTGACTTGTCTTGACCAGATAATTTCAAACCCAAGTTTTTCTATTTGGTTTACCCATAAACAATTCATTTTAACCAATTATTTTCAAAATTGATTTGTGCATGAGTAGTTTATTTTAAACAATTGGTTTTCAAACTTTATTTTCTTATTGGTTCACCCATAAGCAATTGGTTTTTAATCGATCCTTTCAAAACTTTTATTTTCTAATTGGCTCTCCTCTAAGTAGCATGTTTAACCGATTTTTTTTTTTGTAAAAAAGTCTTGTGTTGATTCATCCTTAATGACCACTTGAAAACATATTTTTTTTCTTAATGTATTTTCATATATGTAATTTTTTTTATGCAATAACATGCGATAACATGTTACATGCTATATATATAAACTTTGGAGGGATGGTTGGCTGATTATGATGATATTTTATATGTAGTCCGTGTTAGATTTTATTAGATTTTAATTTTTACCTTGTATTAAAAAGGTGATAAGAATCAAGAGTGTCTGGTAATTAGAATTTTATATGCTTATGTGTTTATTTTATTATATTTGTAATCGAGTCATGATAACACCTTTTTCCAAGAAAAGGATTCCTATGTATTCATTTCTTTTTATTTTACCCTACCTTTTTTTTTCTATATGCATTATATCTAGATATTTGTTTTCTATTATTAATGGGTGTAATGCAATTGACCCCAAGATAAATATTGGAGAAGCATTGTTAATTAAGTTCATCTTCCTTTTATGTAACTAACTCTTTCTCTAAACTTTGATATATTAATTAACAAGTTCTTAATACCATTAGCCTTAAATGGAAACACCTTACCTTTATAGATGATATTTGATTATTTTTCTCATCTTATCTTATAGAGAGATCCCTACCCCACATCACAATGTGAAATAAAGTTAAGTTATTTAAGTGACAAGATAGCTACTCCACCAGGAAATATAACTTTTAAGTTAAGTCATGCATGTATATCATCAACATCATTTCTAGTTTATGCTTTTATGTTTATATGATTGTTTGTATGATTTGTATTTTTTTTTAGTTCTAAATAATTAACTTGTGTGTTGTGTACACTTATATGCTATTTTGCATTATTGTCGTACATTAAAATTGTTTACAACCATTTTCTTCACATCAAATTCAATAAAACCAACAAAACAAAGTCTATATTGACTTTCTTATGCTTATATTCAAACCTTATGCTTACCATTAAATTTGATACTTTTCTTTGGAGAGAAGATAAAAGTGTCTTCTTCAATTTTAGTATCAGAGATAAAAAAAAATAGCATTTTCTCGCGTGCTATTATTTTTTTTTTCAACTACCATGATTAACAATTTGATGAGTTGAATAATGCTTGCTATATATAGCGAGTACTATTCACAAAGCTAGAGTGGAAAGCCTTTTAAAGCCCATGAAAGCTAAGGGAAAACCATGCTTACTAGCTAATATAACTAAGGATTTGGTTCAACTAGAAAGGGCGTGGATGCTCTAACAAATTTATCTAATATTCTTCATTATTGCTACCTTTCAAATTAGCACACAATTAAGATATTAAGTGTAGACTACTTTTAAACCTTTAAATTATAGAAAACACTGAGAGGCATAATTGATTCATTGAGGAGCAAGATTCATTGCAATGTGATTTTTTTATAGTGTTATTGACACGACTAAAAGATTGATGTTTTCTTCAATGCTAATACTTGTAAATCTCGTCAAGCATTCATGATTATAACTTATGTTAACAATAAATCAAGTTCCTTTCATAGCTCAGGTGTCGGTTATACCATACATTATGGGCTATGAAAGTGCCAAGCATTTGTTGTACCAAGTGTTATACAACATAAATCAAGATTAGTCATTTAACAAGCAAAGTATTAAAGAGTGAACAAGATAACAAATATAAAACATGTTAGTATCAAACATTAAGGTCCATATTAAGTTTACATTATACTTATTCTTACACCATTAGTGTAACCTTTTCACCTTGACATAATTAACTTAGCTAGACATAATGAAAGAAAGCAAAATAGATAAACAAAATAAGAACATAAAAGTTAACTAAGTAAAGGAAAGGAAATGAAAGGCATAAACTTAATATTAATGAAAACAAAGCATAAAAAATACAAAGAGAGAAAGGAAGAGCATGATCTTGATCTGGAAACCAAGATGCCTAAATGCATGGTAAATGCCTCCTTTTATAGGCCAAAATTGGGAACTATTGATTTGATGACTAATTGATAAGTGGGTGGCCAACTTTTGACTTGGTTACAATCCTTATCTTCTCTTGTCTGCCCAAAACGTCATTGATAAAGTCAACCTTGGAGCTACTCAAAAACATGAAAGTCGTAGGTAATTGTCTCAACTTTCTTGTGAAAAAACTTCAGCTCATTTGGACTTCTAGAACTCCAGATATGGCCAAAATACTGAACAGTGCTCGGGCTGGAGGTCATAATTCGGGCTTCTTGTTATTGCTACAATTTGGACTTGAAAATGGTCTTTTTAGATATTGGGCTCCATATGAAAGTTGTAGGCCTATGTCTTACCTTTCCATCCATATAAAGTAGACCTAAATCTGAGATCTATAGCTTTAGATATGACCCAATTACCAATCAGTATTCTTGTTTGGATTGCATCGACATCTCTTTTCTAATTTTGATCATTTCTTTGCCCTTGCAATTTAAATTCTTAAAGTCATCAATCAATCCTTTCATTTATGTGATAGACCTACATTTAAAATGAACATTTACCACAAATTAAAGGTATCTTATATTATTAGATATATTATTATAAAACATGCTTTAATTAAGGAGTTATTGATACTTCAAGTGCAAAATGATGATATAAAACCTTGATAAAAATGTACTTTTAAGTACTAATCAGTTATGATGTTTTTGCCCTCCATAGTATAAGCCAATGATGCACGAAATAAAGAAAAAATGGTATTTTCATGAGATTCATTTAGTATTGTCAAATTGATTAGGATTAAATAAATCATTTTACTTTTTATAGCATAATAAAAAGACTAAATTACCCTTAAAAAGAAAAAAATTGCCTAACATCTAAGGGTCGCTTGGCCTTTCATTTTTTAAACAGTAAACTATCTAAATCGCCCCTAATAGAAAAAAATCATAAACTTATTGCTATGATCTTTTATGTATTTTTATTATGATTTTTGTTTTTGTTTTTTTTTATAATTATCACATGGGCTAAGGGGTGATTTGATAATTTAGCAAATTTAAATATTATTTAAAAAATAGTTGTCATACAAGAAGATGAAATCTAGGGAGAATTCACTTTGAAGCGACTATTCCTTAGATACATAAGATACACATGTCATGATATTTTATTTTTGAATTGAATCAATTTGAAAAAAATCTAAAATTAAGGATTTATCAATAGGTAATGTTGCTCTAATACCCAACTAAAAGACCACTACAACATCGGGGTGTGTTCGTGAGTTTCAAGTAATGTGTATAGCTTCGCCAATTGGCCAAACACCAGATTTCAAGGCAGGATTGGAAAGTGTCTGGCATCACTTTTATGCTTGAGTGACATGTGTGACCAACAAACCACTGGTTTGTCATTAATGATCTTTTTTTCCCCTCTCTCCCCCTTGATTTCCATGCCTTTTAACTTAGTTTTTCTTCAAATTTAGTCTTTATTCTTCTTATTAATGTTTGTTTTATTTGAATTAATTTATAGAATTACAATATTTTTTTAATTTTATCATTATTTAAAATTTTCATCTATCAAACTTGGTCCCTATTCTTTTAATTGCTATTTTCTTGATTTATTTTATTTTTTAATTTAATCCATTATTGTTTTATTTAATTTAATTTTTGTGTTGGATTTGGTCCTTATTTTATTATTTATTTATTTAATTCTGGATGGTTGAGAATTTTGCATCATAACTTTTTAGGTTTGCCTTCTAAAGGGTAATCTAGTCTCAAGAGCTAAGACACGAGTTTCGAATATTAACTTAATTTAACTTTTATTTTTTATAAGATTCTTTTTTTTTCATAATTCAATATCATATTGTTGGGCCTTCAACTTCATGAGTTTTTCTACTTTGTTTTTTATGAAGTTATTTCAATTAAGCCGAGACATGAATTTTGAAGATTAGTCCAATTTAACTTTGATCTTTTATTAGTTTTTTTATTTATTTTATCATTTTACATTATATTGTTGGGCCTTCAACTTTATGAGTTTTTTCGCTTTTCTATCTACAATGTTATCGCAATCTCATATCATCAATCATAAGTTGATCAAGTTAACCCGAGTTAAGTAGACCTTTTTTTTCAATTTTTTTATTGATTTTTTTATTTTATTTTTAATTATTTTGTTTCCCTAGGAGCTGACCTCTATTTGTTTATGAAGTTTTTTTGTATGGAGTTATCTTGCCCTTGTAAGTTGGTCGCGCGTTTGAAATGTTGACTTAAGTTAGTTTTTTTTTTAGTTTTTTTTTTAAATTTCTTTTAGGCCAACTTTTATTGGCTGCTTTGTTGGTGATTGAGTTTCAACTTTTTTTTTCTTCTATAATATTGTTTTATTTTTATTTAATTTTTATTTTGTTATCAAATAAGATTATTGATTTTTTAAAAAAATATTATAGGGTTTCTTTTCATAACATTGAAAAACACTTTTTTTATTGATCATTGTTGTTGACTTTTTTATTTTACAGCTATATTATTAAAGTACCATGCTTATTGAACTTATTAATTTGAATTGATGATCGAAATCTCAAAATTTTCATACTCTTGTAAGAATGCTGAACATTTTTTTTAAGTAAAGAAAAATTTAACCCAACCCAAAGCATAAGCATAGTAGCTAATGGAGGAAAGGACTCATCACTTCTCTTTAAATTTTTGTCGCTTCAGTGCGAATAAATCAAAACAACAGCATTTTGTTTTTCATGCTTTTCCAATATTTTGATGCTTTAAAATGGCTGCATGTCTGTATATTTTTTTTCTGGTGTATAAAAAATGAAGAGCCTCAACGGTGTGGGAATGAGATTCCTTGTGTGAATAAGGCAGGCAGGTCATGGATCAGAACTGCATTCTTTAAACAGCATTTTGTATTAGATGTTCTGCTATTAGACAGTCCTCCTATATATCATCCCATATACATATATATATACTAAACTGTTAAAGAATTGTCTGGCCTCAAAGAAGAACCTCCACAAATCTATACTCAGAAAATCACGTAATTGATTGGAAGGACAAAATGGCGTCCAGAAGATTGATGAATTGAGGTGTTTTACAGCAAATAGGTTCTGGTTTACTTCTTTCCATAGCGTTACAGGCATAGTTTAAGTTCTTCCTAAGATGAATGTCTGTTTTCCCAAATGGTTTGTCTTTATGATCTAAACTGTGTTTGATTTTCCCTATCATTCCTTTTTCAGCTGCTCGTTACGCGCGTGTTGTTTTATTTAGTCCATTTTAGCACTGAAGCTTCTCTTATTACCATATCTTGTATTGCTTAACATACATATCAAGAGGTTTCTGTGATTTAATTTTCCAGTGAAGTTTGCTAACTTGCACCTGTGCTTACGATATCTTTGAACATCATATTTTCTTATTTGCAATTTACGCTCCACTCTTATTTGATTACTGAAACAGATGTTTGATTATTCATAGGCTTTCAATCTTGCATTCAAAGGTTACTACAAAAGCCTTTCTGGATGCTCAAAAGAGAAATATTGTTACGAATCATAGTACCGGTCAAAACATATTCAGAAAAAGAGAGAGAAAAGAAAAATAACATAGGTTCATGTGCTGCGTTATCTGTTAAGTGTCTCAGAAAATATAATAGCAATTATTTTTAAAAATAATTTTTATTTTAAAATATATTTAAATAATATATATATTTTTTTAAAAAATTAACTTTGATATCAGTACATCAATTTTAACATGAAAGTATAAAAGAATATTAATTTAAAATAAATAAAAAATTACAAATATTACAAATTTCTTTAAAAAAACTTTCAAAACACAATGCAAAAAAATATGTATTGTATTGCAATTTTTTTTTTCTTTTTTAAAGTGCTGTTAACAATGTAAATTGTATATTCACTTGTTTAAAAGAATGTCTAATATTTGAACGTTTAATATTGAATAAGAAGATTGTGATGTTCTCAGCAATTTAACAAATATTTTTATTGTTTTATTTTTTTAACTTTTAGACTGTGCAGCTGCAAAACAACACAACCTATATAAATGCCCACTGAATTCATCGAACCGGCTTCCCAGAATCGATTCTCTTAAGTGAAATAAATCTAAGCCAAAAGCCAAAAGTTTTTATGACGCTTGGTGGTGATCAAATAACCTCCAAGTTTTTTGCCCTTCCTCCTCACTGCAATTGTCATGCAGGAAGCATTTTGGATGCAATACCCCACCGCCCCGGAGCCACCGCGGTTCCCCTTCCCTGCCCATCTCTTAATAAGGCGCCACATTATCGATCGTTTTCTTTGCCCCATCACAAGCAGTGATACGCTTCGTTGTTTCGCTTCTTCCACTATTATTGGACCCCTTTCTTTACCCTCATGCATAGCCACCTGCACCTGCACCTGCATACATACAAAATAATTGAAATCAGCAACTTTATGAATTTCTATTTAATGTTGTTAAGGCAGCAAGACACTCTTTTTTATATACATTTTTCAATAATTTTAATAACTTGTCTCATATTAGCACTAACTAAATATTCTAATACTTGGTATAAAAAAGTTGTTATGGTTGGCAGTTGGCACTAACGATGGTGCCCCTTAGAACCTTGGTCTTCATTAACTTTAATGTCATGTTGTCTTTTGTGGACTTGAGAACATAAGCTTAAAATTAATTGAATGCCATTGTCACTTACCCCTGGCCTTCTCCTTTGACACATATTTTTCATGGAGTGAAGCGTCTCATGAGCCCTCAGATTATGCTTCAAACTAGATTCAGGGCCTGAATTAAAAAATAAATTACCTAATCATCAGTATGATTGCTACGGTAGTCTGTTTGATTAGTCTCATCAATTCAGTAGCTATATAATTAATTACTAGAGTAAACTGACCTTGTTTGGATGGCTTAGAAACATAAAGAAGAACAATGGTATCTTGGTTCTGAACCGTGTGAGACAACGCCCATTCAAGAGCACCCATGGCTTCACGGCTTGTATCGACTACCACCATAACCTTGTTGCCATTTCCAAAACCATCACCACAAAAACTCTCCTTGCCACTGCCCAAAAACTCCATTTTTGAATCACCTTCACTGGAACTAGAGGTGGGTTTGGACCGAAGGGAGGGAGAACGGATCCCAACACGAGCTATGGATCGACCAACACTAAACTTTGTTAGTCTCCGACGTGACGGAGCCATGTTGCGCTGAGCAGAATTTTGGGTGGGAACTGAGCAATATATATCGAGAGGAGGAGTGCTCACTAGTCTACCTAGGTACTTGCAAGCATGTCTTTTTCCTCGGGGCGTTGCTAGTTTTGACATACGACTTCTTCATTAATCAAATTTCTTGTCTGTTTCTTTTCTTTTCCAAGTGGGGTGGCCTCGTCTTCTACGTGCTTACCATTACCATGTAGCTAGCACATGGACATGGGCTCCATCACCATAAGTTACTAGTTGAATTATGGGATGACATCTTAAGCGGTTCCACACTTTGTAAGACAAATCCAATCACATATCGACGATAAATTCCTTGACCTATATATCACATGCATGTCACTAATTCTTGCAATCATTAAGGTTAGGAAGAGATGAATCTATGCACTTCCCTCTTGCAATCACTAAGCGGGATTGGTGGAGATGCACCAGGAGAAAAATTAAATAAAAGTTGGGCGGGGATTCACCACGAGCGGAAGCTTCCTTTATCCAAAATATTGTTAGTTCAAGTAAAACAAAATATAAATATATCTATTAAAACATGTTTTGTTTCAGTAACCATATCGAAGACCCCCCCCACGGCTGAGATTGAGGTTTTTTTTAGCATAACATGAACTTAATATAAATGTATCTCCTATGAAGCAATTTGATCCAACATAGTTAGAATTTAATGTACACATAAGTATATCAAACACACACGTCTACTGAAAATTTAATAGAGAAAAATACATCAAATCTTCTCCTTTCTCTCTCAAACCAGTTTCTTTCTCTTGCCCTCTCAAAGCTCACGACAAGGGATCTTCAGTACATCTTATAAAAACGTGTGAAGGACAGCACAAAATTTCATTTAACTTCCGACAACAATTATACGGCCATGGGAAGATAGCGGATCGATCACGATGCGAGAACTCTATAGTTATTGGTATCCAAAATAAGCGTGTTATGCAGGGCACGTATTATTATTATTATTATTACTATTATAACAATCGAAGGAATTGTTAGAATATGATGATAACCACGTGTGTCTTGATCGACATCATGGATTATTTATTTTTTCTTAATAAAACATAGGATGTGATGGGGATTTTAGCAATAGTTTGCTTTGAAGTCTTTTGGAAGCTTCTCTTCTAAGTTTAACCCTAAGACATCCTTTTATTCAGTATTAACAAAGAATTTTATATCGATTTTTATTTTCTTGTTCCATTTTAATTACAACTCTATACTTTATATTTTTTACTATTTAATTTAGTAAATTTATTGTTTGTTTGCAATTCTCTTCATTACTTGTTTTACTTAACAAGAATGTATATTTTTCCCTCAGTTTCGTAATCCAATATCTCAGTATTTGCTAGAATTTTCTTACAATCCATACTTTTTGTTTGATCCCTTGAAATAAAGCTATTATGAATTTTTTTTTCTTGATCTCGAGTAAAACTAATAACAAGTGAGTGGATAATATCGTTTTTGATGTCTAGTGGTAATCAATGGAAAGCTCTCCAATTTTTACATTTCCACTAAAGAATGGAATATGAAATCTTCACGATAAAATTCCAAGTCTTATTAATATGTATTGAAGACTAATAAAAGAAAAAAAAAAAAGTCCAAGGCAAAGGATGTTCCATCAGGGGAACAGAGAAATTCACACAAGTCAAAGTGGAATATGAACAGAACAAAAGTGATATACATTTCGGGACCGTTGTTAGTTTACAGATTCACATTCAACTTTCTAAGCTTTATGATCACTGAATGCGAAATTGTCTTTATTGGTCGGGAAGAATGGACTCATCGCCGGCCAAATTGTCTTTATTGGTCAGGAAGAATGGACTCATTGCCGGCCCCCACTATCATCATACCGAAAGACCTCTCCTCGACTGAACTACAAATAGCATTCCACTTTGTAACCGAAAAAGGGTTATTGTCTGAGAGAGACAGTAGGAGAACATGAAATTAACCTAAGAGACTGCATCTGGAATAACTTGTTTATTTAAACAAAAGCTATGTATCAAATAAAATCATAATTCCTAAATAAAAAAGGATAATTGCAATATCTTAAATTGAGCCTCAAGTCAATCACGTAATTATTACTTGTCATTATATCATATAAAAGTTATGACCAATTTATGACCAAAAATTAATTCAAAGCCGGAGTATTGTAGAAGTATAGAATCGACAAGAAATTAAGGCACAAATGATGGGAGGACCCAAAAGAAACTCACTGCTGAATAAGTACTATAGAGGTGGAATCTACAAAAATTAAGACAAAAATGAAAATAAAACACCGAAAAATCTCTAGAAACTAGTTTGAGAAATCCATTGGTTTGGAATGTGTAAAAAAATAAAGATATAACTTTAGGATTGAAAAAACATCAACTTTGCTGGTGTAGATAGTTAGATAAAATATTTCAAATGAAAACACAAGCTTTCTAATATACACACACGTATGTATGTATTATGCTAGCTATAGGAGGTGAACCAAAAATCAAATAATTATCATCCAAATCTTCTTTCAGAATGTTTGATTACCTTTTAATGATGATGAGCTTGTGCTTATATATATATATATATATATATATATATATATATATATATATATATATATATAAAGGTTTATTAGGTAAGAACAATATTTATTCACTTCTAAACAAAAAAAAAGTTAAAATTAATTACTAGTTAATAGCAAAATCAACCTTGTTTCGAAAAGAAAATTAGGAAGTGATGTACTACAAGATTAAGAGTCACGATTGAAAAATAAAGGGTTTATATCGCTTTTAGAAAGAATATTCATAATTAAAAATTTAAATTATATTAGAATTCATTATGTAATCTTCTTATATGTTGTAAATAGTTTGTATAGAGTTGTGAATTAAAATTCACCTAGGATTTATCTAACTACAGCAAAGTGGCCAACACCATATAAATAAGTTAATTAGGTAAAAACAATAATTGTTCACACACACACACACACACACATAAACCACCAACTAATAATAGAATTATCTTTTTAAATAGACAAATATATTAAAATTCATTATATAATTTTCTTATATGTTGTAAATAGTTTATATAAGGTCATGAATTAAAATTTACCTAGGATTTATCAGTTTGTATAAGGTCATGAATTAAAATTTACCTAGGATTTATCTAATTACAGGAAAGTGGCCAACACCTTATAAATACGTTCATCAGGTAAGAATAGTAGTTGTTCATTTGTAAAAGAAAAATAGAGAAAATGAAGTTAAAATCCACCACCAATTAATAGTAGAATCAATCTAGTTTTGAAAAAGCCCAAATCAATTAGAAAAGTTATAAAGTAATCGACTAAAAGGTTAAAAGTTATGATTAATCAGGAAAGAACAAAAACGTGCATGATTGATTAGTAAATAACAATTTATTATAGAGAAAGAGTTCATATGATTAATCAAAAGATCAAGTTTTATTACAAATAGTTATTAAATTGAGAAATAATATAAATTAGTTAGAGTTTATATTACTTAAAGGAATACGAAACTTATAATTAAATTAGATTGTATTAGAATTTATTATATGAACTTCTTATAATATATATAAGTAGTTTATATAGGATTGTGAATTATAATTCACATAGCATTTTGTTGGCATGAGAAGTCTATTAGGGATATAGTAGTTGTTTCATAATAGGAATCCAATTCCGTATAGGAAACAAATCAATCTTGTATATTAATATAGAAAAAAATATATTCCGCTTTTTAGAAAGAGATTGTTACCTATTTGAATTGCAATTGTGCCTATATATATTTCCTCCTTTGCAAAGAAGAATACAATACACATGAGAAATTGCAATACGTAGAAACCATTGTCTTTCTACATGGTATTAGAATGAAGGTTGTAGAATTGCAGAGTTGCTCAAACCACGAATCTTATATCACATGGTTCTCTTTGTTATTTATTAAGCTAAATACTTATAAATAATACATGGCTAATTCCACCAGTATTATTCTAGTTCCACCAAATAACACACCAATTATCATCCACCAAGACAACTCTGCATTCCTTACAAGTATTATCTTGAATGAAACTAATTATCCATTATGGTCTCAACTTATGGAGATGCGCATTGGTGCTTGTAACAAAGTTGGATATCTTACTGGCGAAACAAAGAAACCAAAGCTGGATATCTTACTGGCGAAACAAAGAAACCCAACCACGAAGATCCCACGTTTACAACATGGATCACTGAAAATCAAAAAGTGAAAAGCTAGCTTATTGATTCAATGAGTCCTTTACTCATGCAACGGTTTATTCGTCTCCCCACAGCCAAGGAAATATGGGAGGCTGTATCGAAAACCTTTAATGATGGATCAGATGAGACCTGTCTTTTTGAATTAAATAAAAAATCCTTCTCTATCAAGCAATATGGTAGATCATTGTCAGCATATTATAGTGACCTTATTGCTCTCTTTCAAGAAATTGATCACAAAACTGTGTCTCAAGAAAAAACAGTTGAAGGAGTAGTCCAGCTACATTAAGCAATAACTCGAATTCGAGTTCACATATTTCTAAGTGGACTTGATTCTGATTTTGACCAAGTTCGTGGAGAAATATTGCGAAAAGATCCAAAGCTGGACTTGGAAAGTTCTTACGCATATGTGAGGAGAACTTCAACAAAGACAAACTATAGGGAGTTTTCGCATATATAACCTTTTGTTAGTCGGCCAAATTACCTCTGCACTTAATTGTATTGTAACTTTTTGGCCTTCATTTTGTGTTTTTTAGGACATTCTGACCCGGAAGATTCTTGGTTATGGTGTTAAATGAGGCAAACTCTATTATTTGGAATTAACATAGACTAAAGGACAGAAATTCAGTCATGCGTATCAGGTTAAGAGTTTGGATACAAATCATGAAACTATATGGTTATGGCACTAACGATTAGGACATCTTTTTTTGGATATCTTAGAAGATTACAGCCACATCTTTTTAAAGTAGTTAATGATTCAAAATTTTATTGCAATATTTGTGAAATGGCCAAAAGCCACCATATTTCATATTTACCAAGTTTGAACAAAAGTTCAAAACCTTTTTCTGTTATACATTCTAATATATGGGACCCTGAAAAAATTCTTTCCATTTCCAAAGCCAGTTACTTCATCACATTTATAGATGAATGTACAAGAATGACTTGGATATCTTTACTGCATAAAAAAAGTGATGTTTTTATAGCTTTTCAGGAATTTCATAGTATAGTGGGAACTTAGTATCAGAAACAGGTTCGTACTTGGCAAACTGATAATGCCATGGAATTTCTAGATACCTTTGTTTAAAAGTATCTACACCACTATGGCATTCGCCATCAAACTTCTTGTACTTATACTTCATAGCAGAATGGATTAGCGGAAAGAAAGAATAGACAAATACTAGAGGTGGTTCGTGCTTCCCTCTTTGGCATGCACATGCCCCGGTTCTATTGGGGAGAAGCTGTGAAATTTGCAATTTATCTACTCAATAGGACACCTTCCAGAGTGATAGATTTTCAGACACCTTTACAACAACTACAATCCTTATTGTCCATTCCACATCTCCCAAATCTTGAACCCAGAATTTTTTATTACATAACCTATGTCCACATTCCAAAAGTTTTGCGAACTAAACTTGATCCATGTGCCAAACGGTGTGTGTTTATTGGCTATTCAGATTTACAGAAAGGCTACAGATGTTATGATCCTCAAACCAAAAAGCTACACGTAACCATGGATGTATCCTTCCGTGAAGCTGAACCATATTATTCTAAAGGACTTCCAACAACTACTTTTCAGGGGGAGAATTTTAGTCAAGGAAATGTGTTGCCAGAAGGTGGCAATGATGATGGCAATAATGAGTTTTTTGAACTAGAAGAAATAATTGAGAGGCTTAGCAACAATAGTACACTTGAGGAGTTACCAGGGGGGACAAACAATGTTTTAGAACTAGAAGCAGTAACTGAAATGCTTGGAAGAAGTCACACTCGTGAGGGGTCACCAATAAATATCGAGTTGCCTCTATTAACACCATTACCTAATGAATTCACTCAGAATGTTGAACCTCAGGAACTCTTAAATCCCATATCTAATGAGTCCACTGTTATTTTTGATAAAAATCTTGTCCCTCTTGAAAGTTTAGCTCTAAGATATTCACAAAGATCAAATAAAGGTATCCCAAAGAAACAATATGAACCTGATCCTAGCGTCACTGTTAAATATCCAATCAACAATTATGTCTCTACCCATAGGTTATCTAAATCATATGCACTTACTCTGAATCAATTATCCAATGTCTCCATTCCTAGTAACATGCAGGAAGCTTTGACAGAACCTAATTGGGCCATGGTTATAAATGAATAGATGAAAGCTTTGCAAAGAAATTCTACGTGAGAACTTGTCTCATTACTTGAAGGAAAGAGGACAATTGGTTGTCGATGGGTATTCACTGTGAAACTCAAAGCAGATGGTAGCATTGACAGATATAAAGCACGGTTGGTTACTAAGAGGTATACACAGAAATACGGGGTGGATTACCAAGAGACTTTTGCACTAGTGGTTAAGCTTGACACAATACGCATTCTTCTGCCTCTAGCAGAATATCAGGAGTGACCATTGAAACAGTTTGATGTTAAGAATGCGTTCCTTAATGGAGACCTAGAGGAAAAAGTGCATATAGATTTACCACCAGGCATAAAGTGCAGTCTTTTAAATCGAGACAAAGTGTGTAAATTAAAGAAATCATTATACGGCCTGAAACAATCTCCTAGAGCCTGGTTTGGAAGGTTCTCCTTTGCAATGCGGACATTCAGGTATAAGCAAAGTGGTGCTGATCATACTCTGTTTATAAAATACAAAGGAGGGAAGGTAACAGCTTTAATTATGTATATTGATGATATAGTATTGACAGGCGACGATCCTAGTGAAATGCAGCTGTTACAGGAATATTTAGTTGCTGAATTCAAAATGAAGAACCTTGGACAACTTAAGTATTTTTTAGAAATTGAAGTAGCAAGGTCAGCTTAAGGGATTTCGCTGTCACAACAAAAATATGTGATAGATCTATTGACAGAAACTGGAATGCTTGCTTGCAAACCAGTGTCAACACCTATGGAAACTAATCACAAGCTTGGAATTCTTCCCCATCAAGTTCCAATAGATATTGGCCGTTATGAACGATTAGTTGGTATGTTAATTTATTTAACACATACAAGACCAGATATCTCTTATGCTGTCAGCGTTCTAAGTCAATTTATACATGCCCCCAACGAAGAACATATGGATGCGGTGAACTGCATCTTAAGATACTTGAAGGGTGCTCCAGGAAAAGAATTATTATTCTCAAAAAACTGGTGTTTCTAGCATTATAGGATATACAGATGTTGATTAGGTAGGAGATCAAACAACTTGAAAATCTACGTCTGGTTATTTCACCTTTGTGGAGGGTAACCTCATTACTTGGCGAAGTAAGAGTAAAAAGTTGTTGCAAGATCAAGTACATAAGCTGAATTTCGAGGCATAACTCATGGTGTATGCAAATTATTATGGATCAAATGTGTCCTGATAGATTTAGGGGCACAATACACACAACTTATGAGTCTACATTGTGATAATAAAGCAACTATTGCAATTGCACAAAATCCTGTCCAACATGATCACACAAAACATGTTGAAATTGATCGTCACTTCATCAAGGAAAAGTTAGATTAGAACCTCATCAAGTTTCCATTTGTTCGATCAGAACATCAATTAGCTGATGTACTTACAAAAGCAAAAGCAATTTCAGGAAAGGCATTTCATGGAATAATTGACAAGTTGGACATGCTCAACATTTATGCTCCAACTTAAGAGGGAGTGTTGGCATGAGAAGTCTATTAGGAATGATGTACTTACAAAAGCAAAAGCAATTTCAGGAAAGGCATTTCATGCGATGTACTTACAAAAGCAATTTCAGGAAAGGCATTTCATGGAATAATTGACAAGTTGGACATGCTTAACATTTATGCTCCAACTTAAGAGGGAGTGTTGGCATGAGAAGTCTATTAGGAATATAGTAGTTGTTTCATAATAGGAATCCAATTATGTATAGGAAATAAATCAATCTTGTAGATTAATATAGGAGATTGTTGTCTATTTGAATTGTAATTGTGCCTATATAAATATTCTCCTTTATGTAGAAGAATACAATACACATGAAAAACTGCAGTATGCAGAAATCATTGTTTTTCTACACATTTAGCTTTAATAAATAATTTATTTCCGTTAGTTGCCTTTCTATTTGTAATTTACTTTTTATTTATTATTTTCCTTTCTTTTCTTTTACTTATAACTTTTATCTTTCTTTGTTTTATTTTTATTTTTTTTATGTTTTTGTTTATAATAGTTTATCCATGCTATTTCTAATATGTTAAAATCAAGTAGGGATTCATGCATTTTGTTTGATTTATAAGGCTACTATCTACATCTGTTAGGGATGTAGTTCTAATTAAAGTAACTAAAATGAAGAAATGAAGAATAAATATCATAATTAACCCAAAATTATCTTGATAAATTACACCACTAAACACAACAAATTGATACAATCTATTTGTTATCAACACATCAAATTCAAGAATGTCTAGTAGCAAGTCTTTATAGGCTACTTTTAAGGCCATGTCATCCAGAGTGACAGTTATCTTTCCATAACTTAAAAAAAAAAAAAACATTATTGGATTTTTACCAAAATAAAGAAAGAGTGCCCCATAGTTCCTATTAGGTTTTGTGGTAATTTTGACCAAATCAACGCTATCTCCCTTTTGATGCTTTCATCGTTCACCAAACCCTGCCTAACCATCTCTTGTAATCTGCACGATCGGTGCTTAGCTGGATTGGAATTGGGTTAATTATTCCATGTATTAGGATTTGCATGGTCTCTTTTCTTGATTAATCGGTTGTAATGTGATGGATTTAATATTTCTTCAATAAAGCAACATATGAGAGGTTGTTTACACCTCAAAATCAATATACAAGTGTCATCAAAAGAAGAGAATTTACCGAGTTGAATGAGAATACTTGATCAACTTGGAGACTTGAAGGAGCAGCTAGCGATCAATAAAGTCTTAATGCATGTTAAAAGCTATAAGAGCTAATATTTTTCAAGTCTGGATGCATGTGAGCTTAGGATTCATCTTGTAAATATTGTAAGAGGATATATATACATTTCATTATTAAAAGATTTTAAATAGTATAATTCAGCTCACTTCTACTTTGAATTTGTTCCAAACACAAGTGATTGAAAATGGGTTTAATAGGGTGTGAAGAGCTTAAAAGAGAAAAACATAAGCCTCCACGATTAGATAACATCAGAGCCGAGTTCCCACATCTGATCCATTGCCCATCAGTTATGTAACTAAAAACTAAATGCACAAATCCAAGAACAGAGAAAGAAAGATCATCAACATTGGATGTTATACTGCATAATATATATCTCTACCTCAACTCTCAGCGATCTTTGCTCAATTTTGGAGTGCATTCCATTTCCACTCGAATGACTCCCTCATCATCCATTCGTCCAACATCGTTGAAAGTTTGACCACTCATCTGATCGGACGCTTTTAGGATGGATGCCACAGCTCCCGTGGCATTCTCTTCAATGGGGATCACCATCTCCTCATTCCCAGTATCTTTATTTAAACACTTTCGTCCGGTACCTCCGCGCTCACGTGCAGCCTTTGTTTCTTCAGCAATGTCCTCTGCCGTTGTCAACTTCCCTCTTATGGTGTCCTTAATTGACCCAAACCCTAGACTGTCAAAGATTGTCTCTCTTGTTGTAGTTCCTCTAGTAAAAATACGCAAGAGCAATTAGATTCATTAAGGAAAAAAAATGCTTTTCCTTAAACTCAGTCCTCATTGTCCCCTCTGGTGAATATAACCTTTTGTCAGTCGGCCAAATTACCTCTGCACTTAATTGTATTGTAACTTTTAGGCTTTTATTTTGTGTTTTTCAGGACATTCTGACCCGGAGATTCTTAGTTATGGTGTTAAACGAGGCAAACTCTATTATTTAGAATTAACATAGACTAACGGACAGAAATTCAGTCATGCATATCAGGCTGAGAGTTTGGATACAGATTGCGAAACTATATGGTTATGGCACTGACAATTGGACATCTTTATTTTGGATATCTTAAAAAATTACGGCCACATCTTTTTAAAGTAGTCAATGATTTGGAATTTTATTGCAATATTTGTGAAATGGCCAAAAGCCACCGTATTTCATATTTACCAAGTTTGAATAAAAGTTCAGAACCTTTTGCTATTATACATTCTGATATATGAGGCCCTGCAAAAATTCTTTCCATTTCCAAAGCCAGTTACTTCATCACGTTTATAGACGAATGTACGAGAATGACTTGGATATCTTTGCTGCACGAAAAGAGTGATGTTTTTACAACTTTTCAGGAATTTCATAGTATGGTGGGAACTCAGTATCAGAAACAGGTTCGTACTTGGCAAACTGATAATATCATGGAATTTCTAGATACCTCTGTTTAAAAGTATCTACACTACTATGGCATTTGCCATCAAACTTCTTGTACTTATACTCTACAACATAATGGATTAGCGAAAAGAAAGAATAGACAAATACTAGAGGTGGTTCGTGCTTCCCTCTTTGGCATGCACGTGCCCCGGTTCTATTGGGGAGAAGCTATGAAATCTGTAATTTATCTACTCCATAGGACACCTTCTAGAGTGATAGATTTTTAGACACCTCTACAACGACTACAATCCCTGCTGTCCATTCCACATCTCCCAAATCTTGAACCTAAAATTTTTGGTTGCACAACCTATGTCCACATTCCAAAAGTTTTGCTTATTAAACTTGATCCATGTGCTAAACGGTGTGTGTTTGTTGGCTATTTAGATTTACGGAAAGGCTACAGAAGTTATGATCCTCAAAACAAAAAGCTACACGTAACCATGGATGTATCCTTCCGTGAAGCTAAACCATATTATTATAAAAGACTTCCAACCACTACTTTTCAGGGGGGGAATTTTAGTCAAGGAAATGTGTTGCCATAAGGTGGTAATGATGATGGCAATAATGAGTTTTTTGAACTAGAAGAAATAACTGAGAGGTTTAGCAATAATATTACACTTGAGGAGTTACCAGGGGGGACATATGATGTTTTAGAACTAGAAGTAGTAACTGAAATGCTTGGAAGAAATCACACTCGTGAGGGGTCACCGATAAATATTGAGTTGCCTCTATTAACACCATTACCTGATAAATCCACTTAGAATATTGAACCTCAGGTACTCTTAAATCCCATATCTAATGAGTCCACTGTTATTTCTGATAAAACTCTTATCCCTCTTGAAAGTTTACTTCCAAGATATTCACAAAGATCAATTAAAGGCATCCCAAAGAAATAATATGAACCTAATCCTAGCGTCACTGTTGAATATCCAATCAACAATTATGTCTCTACCAATAGGTTATCTGAATCATATGCACTTAATCTGAATCAATTATCAATGTCTCCATTCCTAGTAGCATGTAGGAAGCTTTGACAGAACCTAATTGGGCCATGACTATAAATGAAGAGATGAAAACTTTGCAAAGGAATTCTACGTGGGAACTTGTCTCATTACTTAAAGGAAAGAGGACAATCAGTTGTCTATGGTATTCACTGTGAAACTCAAAACAGATGGTAGCATTGACAGATATAAAGCACGGTTGGTTGCTAAGAGGTATACACAGAAATACGGGTTGGATTACCAAGAGACTTTTGCACTAATGGCTAAGCTTGACATAATATGCATTCTTCTGCCTCTAGCAGAAAATCAGGAGTGACCATTGAAACAGTTTGATGTTAAGAATGCGTTCCTTAATGGAGACCTAGAGGAAAAAGTGCATATAGATTTACCACCAGGCATAAAGTGCAGTCTTTTAAATCGAGACAAAGTGTGTAAATTAAAGAAATCATTATACAACCTAAAACAATCTCCTAGAGCCTGGTTTGGAAGGTTCTCCTCTACAATGCGGACATTCAGGTATAAGTAGAGTGGTGTTGATCATACTTTGTTTATAAAACACAAAAGGAGGGAAGGTAACAACTTTTTTTTTTTTAGATTAACGTGGGTGTCCGGGCCAGCTTGCGCGCACCACGACTAATCCCACGGGCCCTGAAGTTAACGACCATGTAAGCCTCCAGTGGCCATCATATGAGCAACCAAGGACTCGAACCTGAGACCACAGAGGGAGCAAACCCCTTGATCCCAAGTTTTTACCACTTGGCCACCACCTAGATGGTTGGGAAGGTAACAACTTTAATTGTGTATGTTGATGATATAGTATTGGTAAGCGACGATCCTAGTGAAATGCAACTATTATAGGAATATTTAGCTATTGAATTTGAAATAAAGAGCCTTGGACAACTTAAGTATTTTTTAGGAATTGAAGTAGCAAGGTCAACTCAAGGGATTTCACTGTCACAACAGAAATATGTGATAGATCTATTAACAGAAACTAGAATGCTTGCTTGCAAACCAGCGTCAACATCTATGGAAACTAATCACAAGCTCGGAATTCTTCCCCATCAAGTTCCAACAAATATTAGTCGCTATCAATGATTAGTTGGTAGGTTAATTTATTTAACACATACAAAACAAGATATCGCTTATGCTGTCAGCGTTCTAAGTCAATTTATGCATGCCCTAACGAAGAACATATGGATGTGGTGAACCGCATCTTAAGATACTTGAAGGGTGCTCCAGGAAAAAGGATTATTATTCTCAAAAATCAGTGTTTCTAGCATTATGGGATATACAGATGCCGATTGGGCAGGAGATCAAACAACTTGAAAATTTACGTATAGTTATTTTACCTTTGTGGAGAATACTTGATCAACTTGGAGACTTGAAGGAGCAGCTAGCGATCAATAAAGTCTTAATGTATGTTAAAAGCTAGGAGTTAATATTTTTTCAAGTCTGAATGCATGTGAGCTTAGGATTCATATTGTAAATATTGTAAGAGGAATTTCATTTATATATATAAACCTTGCATCATTAAAAGATTTAAAATAGTGTAATTCAGCTCAGTTCTACTTCGAATTTGTTCCCAAGTGATTCAAAATGGGTTCTAATAGGGTGTGAAGAGGTTAAAAGAGAGAAACATATGCCTCCTCCATTAGATAACATTAGAGCCGAGTTCCCACTGCTGATCCATTACCCATCAGTCATGTAACTAAAAACTAAATACACAAATCCAAGAATAGAGAAAGAAAGATCATCGACATTGGATGTTATACTGCATAATATATATCTCTACCTCAACTCTCAGCGATCTTTGCTCAATTTTGGAGTGCATTCCATTTCCACTCGAATGACTCCCTCATCATCCATTCGTCCAACATCGTTGAAAGTTTGACCACTCATCTGATCGGACGCTTTTAGGATGGATGCCACAGCTCCCGTGGCATTCTCTTCAATGGGGATCACCATCTCCTCATTCCCAGTATCTTTATTTAAACACTTTCGTCCGGTACCTCCGCGCTCACGTGCAGCCTTTGTTTCTTCAGCAATGTCCTCTGCCGTTGTCAACTTCCCTCTTATGGTGTCCTTAATTGACCCAAACCCTAGACTGTCAAAGATTGTCTCTCTTGTTGTAGTTCCTCTAGTAAAAATACGCAAGAGCAATTAGATTCATTAAGGAAAAAAAATGCTTTTCCTTAAACTCAGTCCTCATTGTCCCCTCTGGTGAATATAACCTTTTGTCAGTCGGCCAAATTACCTCTGCACTTAATTGTATTGTAACTTTTAGGCTTTTATTTTGTGTTTTTCAGGACATTCTGACCCGGAGATTCTTAGTTATGGTGTTAAACGAGGCAAACTCTATTATTTAGAATTAACATAGACTAACGGACAGAAATTCAGTCATGCATATCAGGCTGAGAGTTTGGATACAGATTGCGAAACTATATGGTTATGGCACTGACAATTGGACATCTTTATTTTGGATATCTTAAAAAATTACGGCCACATCTTTTTAAAGTAGTCAATGATTTGGAATTTTATTGCAATATTTGTGAAATGGCCAAAAGCCACCGTATTTCATATTTACCAAGTTTGAATAAAAGTTCAGAACCTTTTGCTATTATACATTCTGATATATGAGGCCCTGCAAAAATTCTTTCCATTTCCAAAGCCAGTTACTTCATCACGTTTATAGACGAATGTACGAGAATGACTTGGATATCTTTGCTGCACGAAAAGAGTGATGTTTTTACAACTTTTCAGGAATTTCATAGTATGGTGGGAACTCAGTATCAGAAACAGGTTCGTACTTGGCAAACTGATAATATCATGGAATTTCTAGATACCTCTGTTTAAAAGTATCTACACTACTATGGCATTTGCCATCAAACTTCTTGTACTTATACTCTACAACATAATGGATTAGCGAAAAGAAAGAATAGACAAATACTAGAGGTGGTTCGTGCTTCCCTCTTTGGCATGCACGTGCCCCGGTTCTATTGGGGAGAAGCTATGAAATCTGTAATTTATCTACTCCATAGGACACCTTCTAGAGTGATAGATTTTTAGACACCTCTACAACGACTACAATCCCTGCTGTCCATTCCACATCTGCTAAGCACTTACACCTGTCCTGCCACATGGAACATGAATATAGCTCTGTTCTGTTGTTGTAGCCTGAAAGGTCTTTCATCTTGGACCAGGGACCTTTCTCGGCCTTCAACAATGGCTTCTAAACATTTTCCCAAGAACAACGCAAATATAGAGAATTAATTTCTTGGCAGGTTAATTTTTTGTAGATATTAATTTCATTGTCCTTTATTTGATCTATTTTTCATGTTTTAAAGAGAAAATAGCTTGAGAAAAAAGATTTTTCATTTTTTTTAAATTCAGATATTAAAAAGAAAAGAAAATATTATAAAATAAATTTACCTCTATAAAATAACGTTCAAGAAATACGAAATTAAAAGGATTTGAAATTATTAGGAGGGAATTCTTTTTTTCTTTCCTTCGTGCCTACCTTTCCTTTCAACACCAACAACACAGTCTCTCTTTTCCTACATCTTCTTTGTTTTTTTATTTTTTTTGGAAATTAGAAGTTAGTGATGAACTTCGTGTTTAACAAGTTCAGAATTTCTAGGGTTTGTGTATGCAATTTGATTTTACAAATTTCTTTAATGTCTCGTTGATTTGATTTATTTATGAATTATTTTTAGCTAGGATGTAGAGGTTACTAAGCTGGTGAATGGCAGGCCGATCAATAACTTGGAGTTTATGCAGTGGATGAAGTGTTATTTTGATTCTGTCAACAGTGAACTTATCAAGTAATTTCATGGTTTTCTTATTTTTTCTATGATATTTAATTCAAATAAAATTTGGAAATTATTATTCCGCGATTTGAAAATTACTATTCCGCGATTTTGTTTCAGTTTAATGCAAAATGCTCAGGAAACTAAACTAATACTGGGCCTCTTTGTTTCTTTATTTTGAAATTAGGGTTTCACATTGAGTGCTTCTGTTTTGTTTCTAGGGTTTCGGCTTTAAGTCTTATGGTCATAATGGGTTTGGACTGGTTTGGCGAAGGATAGTGTGTAAAATGAGGGCTCGTCGATTACTGTAGTTAAAACAAAAACAAAGGAAAGGCACTTTACTGATAAATTCATGTCTCTAGTGTAAGAACTCTTCAAAACCACTAGGGGAGGCCATTCCTTCGACTTGAAAATCTACGAGGGACCATTTTTCCTAAGATTCCTCTCTTTGAGTATCCATCCTCTGATAAACTAATCAAGATTTTCATCAATATTCTGCCACAAAAAAAGCCACATATCACAGCAATAAAATAGATTAACACAACATCTAAACAAAAGATTCTAATAAAACTGCAAAATTTATAACTTAGACCTCAAATCACCTGCTAATATTGATCTTTAATTCCTCTAGATAAAAAGCACAGCCGAGAGGCATGTGGTAGCCTATTTGTGGTTCTTTTCTTCTTCTTTCTTTGTTGTTTTTCATGAAGTCTTTGGTTACCATTGTTGTAACCCAATTTTGGATTTATCAAGATTTTCTAGAAAATTATTTTATTTTATTATGTTGTAACCCAATTTTGGATTTATCAAAATTTTCTAGAAAATTATTTTATTTTATTATTCATAAAAAATCCAAAAACATTAAGAAAAAGTTTAAAATTTAAAAATATAGTTTTTTCGGGTCAACCATATCTTTCCATGAAAATCGATTCCACTTGGTTAATACAAGTCAAACCATGTCAACTAGGCTAAAAAATGAGTTTTCAGGCTGTTTCGGGTCAAAATCATTATTTTTTATCAAAACCGAATCCACCGAGTCAATACAGGTCAAAAACTATATTGACCAGGATTAAAAAAAAAAGAGTTTTAATCCATTTTGGGTCAAAACCCGATCCACCAGATCGAAAGTTTTTTTTTAGTGTTTCAACATAATTTTTGGTAATTAAAATTAATATTTAGTAGTTGAAACGAGCTTTTTCTAATACTGATTTGAGTTTTTAGTTTTACCCTTGTAAATATTTATTATTATATATAATAAAAAAATCAATAATACAAAATTTTTGTGATATTAGGCGGAGCAATTATGCCGATAGTAGGGGGTAATTGTAATAATGAATTTTTTCTTTAAAATAGATCGTGCCACCGTCGTGAGATTTTCATGTCCCCTCATCATTAGGTATAAATAGCCAGTGAAAATGCACTAGAAGGAGGAAGAGAAAAAAAGAGTATAGGTTTTGGTTACTATTCAGGTTTTTTTTGCCTTTTCTTTGTGCGAGTAAGGTATTGATTTTAAAAAAACTATTTGAAAAATACTAAAAATATCATAACCGTTAAATCTAATAGTGTTTAGTTTAGGGTCTTTGATTTAATAGGATACAATAGGCTTACCACACTGGATTAAAACCCAAATCCATCTCAATCCTTAAAACAATCTGCCCTTTGATCCCGTTGTTCCACATCATCAGGTGTACTAAGCTCTCGATGCACCACGCCACACCAGATTGAAACTTAGCCCATTCAGACCATCCAATCAACTTGCAGATCAAGTCAATCACAACTGAATGATTAGTTCATCTGATTCCAATGGTGCACAACCTTCATCTGCATCGGTGTACCATCCTAACGTTTATACTATAGCAAAACCTCAGACTCTCTCTCTCCTCTCACTGATGATTCTCTCTCTCTTTCTCTCTCATCTGATCTCCCATTTCCAGCCATTTGAAGCCTCCAAACAACCACATAAAGGCTATTAGCCTTCTATAAAGCAAAACCCCGACCGTTTTCAGCGTTTTCTCCTTCCATCTGGCCGAAAAAAGGCTGCGATTTCGTCGACCACCCGAAGCTTCAAATCGACGATTCTCCCTCATCAGCCATCAACAGCCCATTGAAACCACAGTCAGCAGAATCCTCTCCCTTATATCTACCAGAATCAACCATTCTTTGGTTGGAAATCTTGCTAAAAATTTCACCGCCTCCAATAGTGACTATGTGTGAGCTACACGCGCCACTATAGGCATTTTCATAAGTTTTTGAGAAATTTAAGAGTATTTTAGTTTTTTTATCCATACGGTGGAACTTAGGTAATTTTTTATGATTCCTAATGGTATTTTTTATATTTTTATATATAAGTATTTGTAAATTTTCTTGCATGTTGTCAACAAAAAAAAAACCAAAAATAAATATAAAAGTAATAACGACGCGGGTCCACACCCATCTTATCATGAAAACCAAAAATAAATATAAAAGTAATAACGATGCGGGTCCACACCTATCTTATCATGTTATCATTCGTGGGTCCAAAGCCCAATTCTCAAGTATGGTTATACCCATCTCTCAACAATATCAAAATAATTTTTTTTATAAATAAATATTGTTTGTTGACACGTCTCTTCTTTTAGAAAAGGACCGATGTAAAAAATTTAAATATCAAATATGGATTATGTCCATTATTTCTTTTGGTAACTTAGGTGTAACTATTTTTTTTAGGGACAAACGTCAATATGTTAGACATGTCTTCTATTTTTTAGGGACTAATGTCATTTTTTAATGTGTCTCCTATAAATATTATTTGTCGACATATCTCTTTTTTTTACAGAAAAATAAAACCAATTTCAAAAGTTTAAATACCAAATATGGATTATGTCTATTATTTTTTCTTTTGGTAATCCAGACATAACTCTCTTTTTTAGGGTCAAACGTCAATATTTTAGATGAGTCTTCTATGTTTAGGGACTAATGTTATTTTTAACGTGTTTTCTATTTTTAGGGACCAACGTTAACCATCTTTAAAAAAAAATTACAAATAAGCTCAAAATATCATAGTATTTGAATCAAATAGAAAAAACATACAAGTAAGGATAACATTTCTCTTGAAAGGATGTTTTAAGGGTAGTAACTACCTTTCCTTACTTATAACTAATCCAGTACCTGAATCTCTGAGACCAGTGTCTAATTTGAGATTCCTAGTTCCCTCAAATTACTAGATGACGACTCTAATAAATTCTTTATTTTCTCCAATCGAGAAAAATCTTTTTGTTAAATAAACAAAAAATGGAGTCATCGCCTGATGTCGTGTAGCGACAACCACCATCTCCGTAAAAATTGTTCAAATATTAGCTTAATTAGGCCTCAAATCACCTACTAATGTTAGACATTTTATCATTGGAGATTTTTTTAATTTGTAGGATGTCATCTTTATTTGTGCACCAAGCAAGTAGGGGTGAAGATTGTCGTGGTTTAATACTAGAGTTAAACAATTGAAAGGCTTTAAAGTCTGCAGCCTCTTGTTATATAGGAGTTATTACAATATGGTTCAAATCAGGAGCCTTTCTATTATTTTCTTTGTCCTAATGAGTAATAAAAAAGGAATATTTTGGAATTTTTGGTTGTTCTCTAGGAATAACTAGTAATGCTTAATTTTTTTAAATTCCCATTAATTATTTGCAGATATTATTTGAGCACATAACCAAACATGGAACTATTAAAGATTGATTAAACAAAAAATGAGAGTGTTTAGCAAATTTAAGTTTAAAAATGAATGTCTTGAGTTTATATAAACAAGCCATAAAATAAATATCATTGCCTTTACTATACCAAACAACATAAAGAAACAAGTTAACAGGAAACACAATTTTATGACATTGTGTCATTTCTTTACAAGCCTTTTTATGTTAAGCATGGGGTTGAGAACTTGAGACATAAGGAAAAGATGGGTTTGTTTAATGTCATAATAAAGTTTGTGCTCACCACATACTTATGTCAATTATTTTTCTGTATCGTGAGAAACATTTCGGTGACCTATATGTAAAAAGTTTAAAATAAAATAAAATAAATCGCTATCTAATTTTTTAGTAAGGATCCTAACTAGTTTTTTAAAGATTTTAGTTAAGGGAATGATTATATTAAAATAATAAAAATTATCCTAAAACATCTTATCTAATATAAGCTTTTTTGTGTTTGTTTTTTAATGATAAAGATATTTATTATGCTTATACAATGGATTTGCCTAAATTAATACACGTGTTCACTCATTAAAAAATTATAGGACCTAAGTCATTGATTTGGGATCTAGGCCTTGTAACATAGCCTAATCTTTACTTTTAAAATACGGATACCAAATTTAAAAGAAGTTGATAAATTAGGCTTTAGCCTGTTTTTTTTATTATTCAATTTTTGATTTATTTAAAAAAACATGAATTCATAAGGGTAGAATCCTTTTAAAGATTTTACCATCTCGAGTTAATTCTTTGATGAAAACTTCTTAAAAACAAAACCTTTTGAAGTATTATACCACTCAAGGGTTGACTCTTTGACTAAAAAAAATTATTTACACATTTCTTTGAAGAAAGCAACACTATTTATATTTTTCTTAAATGAAAAAACTCAACTTATTGGTACAGAATCCTTTTAAGGATTATAGTGTTCATATTTTGATTGTTTAATGAAAATTTCTTTTATCTACACATGTTTTTGACAAAAAAAACAAATCTAACTCTTATATGATATAATTTCATTTCTCAAAGACATAATTCCATTTCAAGGATGATATCATTCCCAACTCCATAATAATCAATCAACGTTATACAACAAAGTCCATATAATTGCCATTAAAAAACAAGTCTCGTCCCATAAATATGTATATATGTAAAATAATATTGTTCATATATTAGAAATAATTAAACATAACTTGTTTAATGCAAACAATTATAAATAAATAAATAAATAATGACATATAAGCAATACACATTCATGAATCAAAATTCAACACATATTTTATAAATTATTCTAAAAATAAATAAATCACACATTAAGGTTTAAAATTAACTTTTGAAGATCTAATAACAAAGAGAGACACAATAATGATGCATACACTCCATACACTAGAGCATGAAATATTATTGAATGTAAGGGCATGTGATTCTTACATGCATATTTAAAACCTGTAAGAAAATAGAGCAAAAAACACACTAATTTGAAAGTTGAATCTTTGGAAGAAGATGGACTAGAATTTATGGTGACTTGGTAACCTTAGATTTAATTGATTTTGATAGGTTTCATTTTGAATAGTGGCTTTTATTGGGTTTAATTGAGTGGAGATTTATGACGTGGAAAGGTTATGATGAGAATTTATAATCAATTAAGACGATTGTTGTTAGCAATATATGTTATGGCGACATTGTGTTGTGTACAAGATTAAAGTTAAACCAAATAACTTTAAAAAATTTATGACAAGACTTAAACTTACTGTAGGGTTGAATCTTATGGAAGAGCTTGAGTTTCCTAATAATAAGTTTATTAGGATAGGTGGTACCTCATTTGTGCTCATTCCTATAATGGATTAAGCATGTTACGATGCTTGCTCTACAAATATGTAATATTCAAAATGAAGTTAAAAAGCTCTAAACATTTCTATTAGAGTGTTTATTTTTTACAAAATTTGGTGGGATTTGCCCTTAGATGTTTGGATAAAAAAAGATTCTAAATATGTTTTATCAGAACTCATTCTAGATTTAATTGAGTCGATCAGTTTTATCTTGCATGATTTTATTTATTGACACATTATTATTGTGGTAAATTATGATGGTTTTATTTTTCATTCTCAATAGGATATCCATTAAATCATGTTAGATAGGTTTAGATTATCATAAAAGGACTCTTTCCTATAGAAAAAGTCACCACTGGCTAATTAGAAAATAAATTATGACAGTCACTACTAGCTAATTAGAAAATAAGATATGACGATTTAATCATGGCATCAGGTCAAAAAGATAATTATAGGGCTATATTGGAGGCACAGAGACACTAACACATTAGTCAGAAGTTAGTAAAGGTAATGATATTTGAAAAGTTAGGAGCATGAGATTTGAAAAGTTAGGAGCATGAGAGAGTACATGAAGACACTAGCTTTTTTCCCAAATGTAGTCTTTTATTATCATGGGAAATTAATTAATAAAAATTCATCATGCGGCATGTCTATTGAATGGCCTATATTAGTATCATGTACTTACTAATTATTATTTTTATAGCGATATTCTTTCTAGTTAGTTTTTTTGGGATGATTATAAATTTATTAATGATGTTACCAAACTTGTACCACTAGGTATGTCAATCTATTTATTTGACATATAATCTTATAATTAATTATCATTAACCTATTAATTAATTATTGATTTCTCAAATAATATATTATATATTCTTCAATTTTTCTATCTAATAAGGAGAAACTATACTTAGAAACTTAATTTTGATTGGATGCATCGCAAATCAATTATAATGTGAAATTGTAAAGTTAACAGGTTTTAAAAAAAGAAGGGTAATGTCAATACTATAAACTAGAAAAATGCAAAGTAAAATAAAGTTACCAAAAAGTTATAAAGAGATTTGTAATTGTAATAAGAAAAAGTGATAATAGTAGAAAGTTTATGGAAAATTGTAACAAAAAAAAGTGATAATAGTAGAAACTTTACGGAAAAATTACAAAATAAATTATGTATATGAGGTTGATCATTGTTCGAAGCTATTAAAAGATTTATTTATATTTGTGACAAATATAAAATTTAATACAGATATAAAATCATCATTATTTCATACGAACTGTCTATGATAGATAAAAACTATTTTATTTGAATGATAATTTTGTAAGGTATTTTTATTTATTAAGAATATAGATTTTTTAAATTTTAAATTTATTTTATTTTAATTGTAAAAAATATTGCATTGACCAAGTTTTGTTTTTTTTAAGATGAATCGAACATGGAGGAAAAAAATAATTTACTGAATAAACAAATAAACAAAACCTAAAAGAGAAAAAGGGCAATCCTTTTTGCATACTTTAATTTATATAGTTTTCACACATATGGGACAAAAAGTACAACCAAAATGGTATCAAATGATTCCAATATTTCTTCTCAGATGAGGTTTACTAATTCTTTTGCTTTGTTATCATTACGTGACTCGAAGCTGTCCACGTCTCTTCAGAAAAAAACCTGTTCCCAAGCTTGAAATATTCAAAGCTATTGTTGTTGTTGTTTGTTACAAGAGAGACTAAGAAAGATACGTAGCTTAATGTGAAAGGTGCAATCCACAGCTTCCTCTTGGCATGCCCTCATGAGACAGTACTGTCGTGGGTCCAATTTTAATTAATGGAATTCTTCCCTGTCCACTCAATGCTTATCCTTCCCTTTCCTTTTTTCAATAATAGAGTTTTTTTTTTAATTTAATTTTTTTTAATTTAATTTTTTTTTATTGGTTTGGTAGGTTAATGTTAAAAATAAATTTAAAAAATAAAAAAATATATTACTTTAATATTTTTCTATCCAAAAACCACTTTAAAAACAATTATTACACTACTCACGAAACCCTATCCTTTTTATCATTGAGATACGTAACAATGGGGGAATACTACATCGCTTTCACTCAATGGAAGATAGTGGGGATTGGCAGCTTTCTTATCTGTGTCCCCGAGCTTCCTAATTGGTGGCATCCACGTTTCTTGCCTCCTCTCCACCCATCAAACTGCACATCTTGGCTTTCTTACTCAAGAAGCAAAGTTAGTAAATTTGTTCTTCTTCCCAGCTCGTAACTTTTCGTGTTTAAGTCTCCTTTAGTACTGTGGTTTTATCGTTTTTAAAATTGTGTTTTGAAGTGATTTTTAAATAAACATTTATCAAATTCATGTTTTTTTAAATATTTTTATGAAAGATTATGATAAAAAGATAAATAAATCATTCAAGATTTTATCAAAAAGCATTTATAAGACTTTTTCTTAAAAAAAAAACTATATAAAACCATATATATCACATCATCATAATAGACTTAACATATTTGGGAACAAGTTCACAATAAAATTAAATTTATTTTTTTATGAAAAATAATATTAAAATAATATTATTTAATTGTTAGTCCATTATATATATATATATATAAGTAAATTTGAATATAAAAAAACTAAAAAAATCAGTATAAATTAACCTGATTGATATGAAAAACTTATAACTCTGATAATCAAAGTCAAATAACCCAGTCTACGTCACAAAACCATGATAACCTAATAAAAAAGATATATATTTTTGTATTTTTTATATTTTTTATATTTAATCAAATATCAAAGTGCTCATAAGTTGAGATAATAATAACAAAAAAATTATTATAAAAAGACAAAAAAAAACCCTTCATATCAATTTTAATATTTTTCTTGTAACGGTATTTGAGTTGTTTCACTATATTTTTTTATTTTTTTATTTTTATATTTAGTTAAATACTAAATTTCTCTCAACTGACTTAATAATAAGAACAACAAAAACTCATTTTAAAAAATACAAAAATATCCCTTGACATTAGTTTTAAATTTTTTGCTTCCAATAATATTTTAGTTGTTTCATCATAATTTTAAAATAGAAAATGATGTATTTATCCCAATCAATTTAATAATGACTAATAAGCCTTATGAAAAGACTTTAATACCCTAATAGTCAATATTAGGTATTTTGGTGGGAAAGACAAAACCATGAAAATATTAAGTATTATTTCTAGCATTTTCTTTTTTATTTTCCTTCAATCATTTTAGAGTTTAGGTTTAGTTTTCATTGAGAGCTTTTGAGTTTCAATATGATTTGAAACAAGCACCTAAATAATGACATAAAAAGTTTAACAAAGTTATGCTATCAAATGAGTAAAAAATGAATGAAGTTGATAAAAGTTGTCATTGTATGTTTTTGTGTGGACAAGATGCTAATTTTTTATGGAAATTATTACATCATAAATTCTACTAAAAATTATAACTAATAAATTTTTCATTAAAGGCATGGATGTTATAAATATCATTCCAGGAATAAATATTACTAAGGCATCTGATAGATTGGTGTTGTCTCAATCTCATTAAATTAAAAAAATTCTTAATAAATTTTCTAAAGTTGATAATAATACTACTAAAATACCAAAGAAAATAAGTATACATCTATCTAAAAATAAAAGTAAAAGAATAAACCAGTTAGAATATTTTTAAATAATTGAAAGCTTATTGTATTTTATGAAATGCATAATACCTAATATTGCATACTCAATTAGTAAATTAAATACATTTTCTAGTTATCCAAATATAAATAATTAAGAAACAATAAATAGAGTACTCGAATATTTGAAATAGTTTGTAGGCTATAATATCCTAGTCATATAGTGATACATGAAGAGTATATTTATGCATATTAGATATATATGATATAAAGGATTCTAAATCCACAAGTGAATATATCTTCACGCTTAATAAAGCATTTGTGAGATAGAAATACTCCAATAAAATATGTATCGTAAGATTTAAGATGAAATTAGAGTTTTTTATTCTTAATAAAGCTAGAGAAGAATTTAAGTGACTTCAAAAATTATTAAAAGATATTTCATATTAGTCAAAACTAGTGCCAATAATTGGTGTCCATTACAATAATTAGTGGCATTAAAAAGGCATGAAGTAGCATGTACAATGGTAAGTCTAAAAATATACATAGTAGATATAATACTATTAATCACCAGCTCTTAAATGAGGTTATTTTTATTAATTATATGAAGTCAAAGAAAAATATTATGGATCCGCTAACTAAAGTTTTGTTAAGAGAACTTATGTAAAATTCATTAAAGGAAATAAGTTTAAATACTTTAAAGATGAAAGAGTGTAATGATGGTAACCCTACCTAGTGAATTGGAGATATTAATTTTTAGGTTCAAAAAGAAAACTAAGTTATATAACATTTTCAGTAGCACTTAGAACTTATTATTTCAAATATGTATATTCTTATGATGTAAAAGGTGATAACTACAATGTGATAAAAGGTGAGTTGTACATGTAGTGATTTTTATATCTTGGAATAGCAAGTGGAGTATAGAAGAATATTTCTTATGAAAGATCACCTATATGAGTAACAAATATGATTATTTCTTGAGAATTTTACAAAGACTTAATTTTTTAAAACACTAATCAATATGCATGTTTTTCAATACCAAAATGAATACAACTATGAGAACTAAAGAAAATCTCTTAATTAAAAACTATATAAGTGTATTGTCTTAATTTACATAAAAGGTTGGATAATTTAAGATATTGTGTTTATTATTTCATAGAGTAAATCCTATTGTTTTTAACTAAATTCAAAGCTAAAAGCTACCTATCATGACGTAGTGATCCATAAAACTTATTATCTATCTATGAATCTTTGAGTCTTTATGTAGTAGTTTGATCATTTCTATTCAGTGAAGGATGTTAGAAATTGTTTTAAAACATATGGTTAATAAGTACATTGACCAAATTAGAAGTGGGGTCAACTCACTTTCAGGTTTAAAACTTTATTGAAAATTATTCTCCAACAAAATTTATTTAACATAAAATATTAACATGATTAAAATAAATTATGGTGAATAAAGGTTGATCTCAAAAACCCTTGGTTGATATTTTTTTTTAACCCAAAACCTTTTATCCCATATGAGAAAATACAAAATTTCTTGTAATAAATGTATTGAGAAGTTGAAGAGTTAAAAATCGGTTTATAGAGCAACAAAGATTTTAAAAGAGAGAAGACCTAAATAAAATAGGTTTGTGTTTAAGCTATAAATGCATACTCACTTAACTAGGCTCGATCTTGAGCTCAGGCCTTAGGTCGTTTTGACCCTTGGGTCATAGGTCTTATATTCTAGGCTTAGGCTTGGGTTTAGGTTTTGGTTTACTACAAAATAACTTTTAGTTCATAAACATTTATTTTTTTCCAACCCATTTTGAGCTTGAGTTTGGGTTTGTTGTAAATTATTTTTTGACCCATCTAAAATTACATGTAAAAAACCATTAGAGTCTCCACCTAGATATTAAAGAAGACTAAGACACTTATATATGCATTGGTTTTAAAGATCTAAATAAGGAGTTGATTATTTTTATGGGAAGATAAACATCACCTTACCGCATCCTTTCTAAAAAAATGTTACCCTGATTATGTGTTTTCTTCCAAGTTAGTTATACACAAGCCATTAATTGTTAAAATTATTTTTTAACTTATTCACAAATTATTTATTGATTGATATTTGTCAAAGTTAACATCGAACCCTCAATCAAAAGCCTTACAACTTAATGATTTTTTCTTATATTTTTTTTATTTTTAGTAAAAATTCATTTAAGGCCTATATAAGTCCATAATAAAAGATATGCTGACCTAGCCATTAAAAAGCAAGCTTAAACCAAAGCATTGTCAAGCTAATGAAAACTTGAAAAATCATCAATGCATTTTTTTAACTCCTTTTAAGGCTAAAAACATCATGTTAGGTCTACATTGAACTCTAAAACTAGGAGATTTATCAATCTAACAATTTAAAAAACTGAAACAAAACTTGATGAAAACTTGTAAATATATTTATGAGCTCAATTATTAGGTTAAAAAAATTCATGCTTGGCCTACATCGATCCCTAAAAAATAGAACACATGTTGACCAAGCTATTAAAACCCAAGCGCAATCAAGAACATGATCTCTTGTCAAGATCAAAAATCTTGTTTTCTTTCCTTCTCTCTCTCTCTCTCTAGGTTTCTCTCTTTAACTACCTTCTTTCCATTTTTATTCTTCTACTTTTATTTATAAGGAGAAAAGGCTTCTAAAATCCCTCTTAGGTGGTTTGATCAGGAGGACTCTTGGTCTTTTAGGATGAATCTCAACCTTTCATGTAAGTTATTTTTTCGAGAAATTATGATCGAGTGATTTACTTTAGCCTTTATTTTGTAGTGGTTTCAAGCGTCTCTTTTTTAGTTGAGGAGTGGTCATGAGAGAGGAGATGCTAAAAAAGGGATTGAGTGTATTTGGATTTTTTATTTTTTTTTGGTTTGGGAGAGAGAATGAAGTGGCCAAGGTTAAGCTAAGAACAAGAAAACAAAAGGAAATTATTGCATGCACCTAAGGAAGGAAAAATAAAAGACTATTTTTCATACACCAAAACAATGTCATTTCACCTAAAAGGAGGGCAAATTTGGATTTTTAAGTTAATCCTTTGAGTTTGCCTTCTTTTTCATTTTGGTTCTTGAATATTTATTTTTACATTTTCTTGATCAATTGTAATTTTTTTCTTATAATTCCTTTCAATTTAGTCCCTAAGTCCACAATTTAACAACCTTTGTTTATTACATCTTCCAATTTAGTCACTGGATTTATATTTGTGTATTTTTCACCAATTGCACCTGACACGACGAAAAGGTTGATGTCTTTTCCCAAGTGCAGGAGTGTCGAAGTAATAAATAACCCGGCAAGACCGGGGTCGTACCACAGGGAAGTTAATTGTACAAATTATAAACAACAATTATAAACAACAATAATAGCAATAACAACAATAACTTTAATAATAATAATAATAATACTAGTAGTAGTAGTAGTAATTCAATTAATGCTAATACTTGTAAATCTCGTCAAGCATTCATGATTATAACTTATGTTAACAACAAATCAAGTTCCTTTCATAGCTCAGGTGTCGGTTATACCATACATTATGGGCTATGAAAGTGCCAAACATTTGTTGTACCAAGTGTTATGTAACATAAATCAAGATTAGTCATTTAACAAGCAAAGTATTAAAGAGTGAACAAGATAGCAAATATAAAACATGTTAGTATCAAACATTAAAGTCCATATTAAGTTTACATTATACTTATTCTTACACCATTAGTGTAACCTTTTCACCTTGACATAATTAACTTAGCTAGACATAATGAAAGAAAGCAAAATAGATAAACAAAATAAGAACATAAAAGTTAACTAAGTAAAGGAAAGGAAATGAAAGGCATAAACTTAATATTAATGAAAACAAAGCATAAAAAATACAAAGAGAGAAAGGAAGAGCATGATCTTGATCTGGAAATCAAGATGCCTAAATGCATGGCAAATGCCTCCTTTTATAGGCCAAAAATGGGAACTATTGATTTGATGACTAATTGATAAGTGGGTGACCAACTTTTGACTTGGTGACAATCCTTATCTTCTCTTGTCTGCCCAAAACGTCATTGATAACGTCAAAATTGGAGCCAGTTGTAAACATGAAAGTTGTAGGCAATTGTCTCAGCTTTCTTGTGTAAAAATTTCAGCTCATTTGGACTTCTAGAACTCTAGATATGGCCAAAATACCGAACAGTGCTCGGGCTGGAAGACAGATTCGGGCTTCTTTGTTGTTGCTACAATTTGGACTTGATAATGGCCTTTTTAGATCTTGGGCTCCATATGAAAGTTGTAGGCCTATGTCTTACCTTTCCATCCATATAAATTGGACCTAAATCTGAGATCTGTAGCTCCAGATATGACCCAATTACCGAACAGTGTTCCGGTTTGGATTGCACCGACATCTCTTTTCTAAGTTTGGCCATCTCTTTATCCTTGCAATTTAAGTTCTTCAAGTCATCAATCAATCCTTTCATTTATGTGATAGGCCTGCATTAAAAATAGATATTTACCATAAATTATAGGTATCTTATATTATTAGATACATTATTATAAAACATATTTTAGTTAAGGAGTTATTGATATTTCAAGTGCAAAATGATGATATAAAACCATGATAAAAATACACTTTTAAGTACTAATCAGCACCCATTTTCCTCGTAATTCCATCATTGATTTTATTTTTCTTGTCCTTGCATGTTGCCTTTTCTTCCATTTTGTTCTTTGGCTTTGCAATTTTCCATTTTTTGCTAAGTTCAACCCCTTTTATAATTTTTCTTTTTAATTTCATCTCTAATTGTATTTTTATAGTTCTTATATTTTTTTTTCTTTTTTAGTTTTTTTTTAATTTGAATTTTTTTTGTATAGAAATATTTTTTTTTGAGAGGATAAAAATTAGGTTATGAAAATATATATCAAAATGTTATTCGATCATATTTGTTGGTGCATTGTCAATAATATATCAATTTATAGAAGGTGCACAATCAATGTAATTTTAAAAATGAATGACAAAGAGATAAATAAACTTCAAAGGTACATAGAAGACTTAGTGACAAAAGGGTACATAAAAGAAAATATAGGTTCATGTGTAGTTCAAGTGTTGTTAATACTGAAAAAACATGGACTTGAGGGATATGTATTTATTGTTATGCCATCAATAATGTTATGGTAAAATATAGATACCTAATTTATAGTTTTGTTGATATATTAGATGAATTGTATGAGTCTTGTGTGTTTTCTAAGATTAATTTGAAAAGTTGATATCATCAAATAAGAATGAAAGAGGAAACTGAATGAAAAATTTCCTTCAAAACTAAATATGATTCGTATGAGTAGTTATGCCTTTTAGACTTACTAATGCATACAATACTTTCATAAGATTAATGAGCCATGTTTTGCAAAAAAATTTCAGTAAGTTTGTTGTAGTGTATTTTGATGATATTTTGATTTATAGCAAGAATTTAAATATTTGAGGAATGTATTAGTTGATTTGCAAAAAAAAGAATGTTTATATGTAATCCAAAAATATAACTAGTCTATTAAAAGGAAAAAGAAAATTTTCAGCTCCATTATTATCATAACCTAGTTTTATAGAGAAAAAAAAAAGATGATGCCTCAAGGATAGGTATTGGAGCTGTTTTAATGCATAAAAAAATGATAAGGAAAAAAAAAATCAATGGTGCAACATTGGATTATCCTACTTATGATAAAGAGCTTTATGTTTTTGTAAGAACTTTGAAAAGTTGATAACATTACTTATAGTTTAAGAAGTCCATGATCCATATCGATTATGAGCTATTAAAACATTTCAAGGGCAAAAAAAGCTAAATTGTTAATAAGCCAAATGGGTAGAGTTATTAAAATGTTAATAAACAATTAAGTTTAAGCAAGGTAAGGAAAACATAGTGGTTGATATACTATCATGAAGGTATGTATTTCTATCAACTTTAAACACTAAATTATCTAGCCTTATGTACCAGCTTAGTGCTATCTTTTTTAGGCCATCTTGAAAAAAATGCATTAACAAGTTTTCATCATGTATAACGTTTTCCATCTTATTGCAATAGGACTTGAGGTGAGTGGCATGACATTGAGTTCTTATGTACTTTATGAACTCAGGTACATGAAAATTCTATGGTACAATCATATTCAGGACTAGACACATTTCTGTAACTTTTATAGGGTTATACAATTCTGCTCCCTTAATAGCCTTCACTTTTACTTCCAGTGCTACAATATTATTATAGTTAATTTCCTTGACATACTTTATTTTCTAGGACTCACTAGCAAATGTGTCAAAGGTTGTTGGGGCCGATATAGCTATTGTGGACTGTGCAAAGACTATGTTACACTAGAGTCCTAAGCCTACTATCCTATCTTCTTTTCAGGTTGAATTGTTGAAAACGTAATGGGTTGATTAGATGGGCCTTCATTAAAAAAGTGTCTGCTAAAGCAAGCTTGTGATGCGATCCATGTTAGCATGGTGGCTAGTAGTGAGGGAGGAGCTGAATGGGACTGCTCATAATGGCTTTTCATTTTCAATTTGTGTATGATTGGCAGTGGGTTTTCAAAGAGACGACTGCTGGGAAGGAGATAGCATTACTATGAAAGAGGTAGAGATTGTGGTGGTTTATATATGGTGAGGTTTTCTCACTTTAATCCCTCATTTTTTTTCTTTGCACTTTTGGTCCTCTTATCCATATATTTTTTTATTTTTTCTTATTTTTTTATATTTTGATTTTTTTTAAAGGCAACATCAACATTACTTAATGAGAAGAATTAATCAATGATTTTGAAATGTGCATATTAATAGCTGAACAAGTTGAAAATAAATTTTTGAATTTTGAATTCTTTTGAAAAGATGATGAAAATAACGTAAATACATCAAGAATATATTTTCTATTTTTTATTTTAAAAATATTTAGAAAAATAGGTGGTCAAAATTAGGTTATGACAGCTTATTTTAGTTAAAAGCTCAATGATGCAATATTAAATTATCCTATTTATGGTAAAAAGTTTTTTGTTTTGGTAAGAACTTTGAAAAATTGTTAATATTACCTGGGGCCTAAGGAGTTCACGATCTATGGTGATCATGAATCATTAAAACATCTTAAGGCCAAAGGAAGTTAAACCATCAACATCTTAAATGGATAAAGTTCATTCAAATGTTTCTATACATGATTAAGTACAATCAAAGTAAGGAAAACATAGTGTTTGATGCATTATTGCAAAGGTATGAACTTTTTTTTTTAACTAGCTATCAACTGAGTAAAAAATGAATGAAGTTGATAAAAGTTGTCATTGTATGTTTCTGTGTGGATAATATGCTAATTTTTTATGAAAATTATTACATGATAAATTCTACTAAAAAATTATAACTAATAAATTTGTCATTAAAGACATGGATGTTGTAAATATCACTCTAGGAATAAATATTACCAAGCCATTTGATAGATTGGTGTTGTCTCAATCTCATTATATTAAAAAAATTCTTTGTAAATTTTTTAAAGTTGACAATAGTACTATTAAAATACCAAAGAAAATAAGTAAAAAATTATTTGTAAATTTTTTAAAGTTGACAATAGTACTATTAAAATACCAAAGAAAATAAGTATACATCTATCTAAAAATAAAAGTAAAAGAATAAACCAGTTAGAATATTTTTAAATAATTAAAAGTTTATTGTATTTTATGAAATGCATAATACCTGATATTGCATACTCATTTAGTAAATTAAATAAATTTTTAAATTATCCAAATATAGATAATTGAGAAACAATAAATAAAGTACTCAAATATTTGAAATACATCTTAATTTGTAGGTTATAATACCCTAGTCATATAGTGATACACGAAGAGTATATTTATGCATATTGGATATAGATGATACAAAGAATTCCAAATTCACAAGTGAATATGTTTTCACACTCAAATAGAGCATTTGTGAGATAGAAATACTCCAATAAAACATGTATCGTAAGGTTTAAGATGAAATTAGAGTTTTTTACTCTTGATGAAGCTAGAGAAGAATTTAAGTGACTTCAAAAATTATTAAAAGATATTCCATATTAGTCAAAACTAGTGCTAATAATTGATGTCCATTACAATAATTAGTCAGGCATTAGAAAAGGCATGAAGTAGCATAGACAATGATAAGTCTAAAAATATACATCGTAGATATAATATTATTAACCACTAGCTCTCAAATGATGTTATTTTTATTAATTATATGAAGTTAAAGAAAAATATTATGGATCCGCTAACTAAAGTTTTGTCAAAAGAATTTATTTAAAATTCATTAAAGAAAATAAGTTTAAATACTTTAAAGATGAAAGAGTATAATGATGGTAACCCTACCTAGTGAACTGGAGATATTAATTTCTAGGTTCAAAAAGAAAACTAAGCCATATAACATTTTCAATAGCACTTAAAACTTATTATTTCAAATATGTATATTCTTATGATGTAAAAGGTGATAACTACAACGTGATAAAGGGTAAGTTGTACATGTAGTGATTTTTATATCTTGGAATAGCAAGTGGAGTATAGAAGAATATTTCTTATAAAAGATCACCTATATTAGTAACAAATATGATTATTTCTTTGAGAATTTTACAAAGACTTAATTCTTTAAAACACTAATGAATATGCATGTTTTTCAATACCAAAATGAATACAACTATGAGAACTAAAGAAAATCTCTTAATTAAAAACCATCTAAGTGTATTGTCTTAATTTACATAAAAGATTGGATAATTTAAGACATCGTGTTTATTATTTCCTATAGTAAATTTTAATGTATTTAACTAAATTCAAAGCTAAAAGCTACTTATCATGACATAGTGATCTATAAAACTTATTATCTCTCTATGAATCTTTGAGTCTTTATATAGTAGTTTAACCATTTCTATTTAGTGAAGGATGTTAGAAATTATTTTAAAAAATATGGTTAATAAGTACATTGACCAAATTAGAAGTGGGGTCAACTCACTTTCAGGTTTAAAACTTTATTAAAAATTATTCTTCAACAAAATTTATTTAACATAAAACATTAACATGATTAAAACAAATTATGGGTGAATAAAGATTGATCTCAAAAAAACCCTTAGTAGATATTTTTTAAAAACCCAAAACCCTTTATCTTATATGAGAAAATACAAAATTTCTTGTAATAAATGTAGTGAGAAGTTAAAGAGTTAAAAATAGGTTTATAGAGCAATAAATATTTTAAAAGAGAGAAGACCTAAATAAAATAGGCTTGTGCTTTAGCTATAAATGCATGCTCACTTAACTAGGCTCGATCTTGGGTTCAGGCCTTAGGTCGCTTTAACCCTTAGGTCATAGGTCTTATATCCTAGGCTTAGGCTTGAGTTTAGGTTTTGGTTTACTGTAATATAACTTTTAGCTCATAAACAATTATTTTTTTCCAACCTGTTTTGAGCTTGAGTTTGGGTTTGTTGTAAATTACTTTTTGACCCATCTAAAATTATATGTAAAAAAAAAATAGAGTCTCCACCTAGATATTAAATAAGACTAATAGTCTTATATATGCATTGGTTTTAAAGATCTGAATAAGAAGTTGATTATTCTTATGTGAAGATAAACATTACCTTACCACATCCTTTCTAAAAAAAGTTACCCTGACTATGTGTTTTCTCCCAAATTAGTTATACGCAAGCTATTAATTGTTAAAATTATTTTTAATTATTCATAAATTATTTATTGATTGATATTTGTCAAAGTTAACATCGAGCCCTAAATTAAAAGCCTTACAACTTAATGATTTTTCTTATATTTTTTTATTTTTACTAAAAAATCATATTAGGTCTATATAAGTTATTAATAGAAGATATGTTAACCTAGCTGTTAAAAAGCAAGCTTAAACCAAAACATTGTCAAGCTAATGAAAACTTGAAAAATCATCAATGCATTTTTTAACTCCTTTTAAGGCTAAAAACATTGTGTTAAGTCTACATTGGACTCTAAAACTAGGAGATTTATCAATCTAACAATTTAAAAAATTGAAACAAAACTTGATGAAAACTTGTAGATGTATTTATGAGCTCAATTATCAAGTTAAAAAAATTCATGCTTAGCCTATATTGATCCCTAAAAAATAGAACACATGTTGACTAAGCTATTAAAGCCCAAGCACAATCAAGAACATGATCTCTTATCAAGATAAAAATCTCTCTCTCTCTCTCTCTCTCTCTCTCTCTCTCTCTCTCTCTCTCTCTCTCTCTCTCTCTCTCTCTCTCTCTTTCTCTCCCTAGGTTTCTCTCTTTAAATGCCTTCCTCCCATTTTTTATTCTTCTACCTCTATTTATAAAGAGAAAAGGCTTCTAAAATCCCTTTTAGGTGGCTTGATCAGGAGGACTCTTGGTCTTTTAGGATGAATCTCAACACTTCATGTAAGTTACCTTTTCAAGAAATTATGATCGAGTGATTTACTTTAGCCTTATTTTGTAGTGGTTTCAAGCGTCTCTTTTTTAGACTTACTAATTCATCTAATACTTTCACAAGATTAATGAACCATGTTTTGTAAAAAAATTTAAGTTTGTTGTAGTATATTTTGATGATATTTTGATTTAAAGTAAGAATTTAAAGGACCATGTTAAATATTTAAGGAATGTATTAGTTGATTTGCAAAAGAAGAATGTTTATATGCTAATCCAAAAATATAACTAGTTTATTAAAGGAAAAAAAAAACTTTCAGCTCCATTATTATCATAATCTAGTTTTACAAAAAAAAAAAAAAAAGATGATGCCTCAATGATAGATATTGAAGCTGTTTTAACGCAGAAAAAAAATCATAAGAAAAAAAATCAATGGTGCAATATTGAATTATCCTACTTATGATAAAGAGCTTCATGTTTTTGTAAGAACTTTGAAAAGTTGATAACATTACTTATAGTCTAAGAAGTTTATGATCCATAACAATCATAAACCATTAAAACATTTTAAGGGCAAAAGAAGCTAAATTGTTAGTAAGCCAAATGGTAGAGTTCATTGAAATGTTAATAAATGATTAAGTTTAAGCAAGGTAAGGAAAACATAGTGGCTGATATACTATCACGAAGGTATGTATTTTTATCAACTTTAAATACTAAATTATCTAGCCTTATGTACTAGCTTAGTGCTATCTTTTTTAGGCTATCTTGTAAAAAATGCATTAACAATTTTTCATCATGTATAACTTTTTCTATCTTGTTGCAATAGGACTTGAGGTGAGTGGCAGGACATTGAGTTCTTGTGTACTTTATGAACTCAAGTGCATGAAAATTCTGTGGTACAATCATATTCAGAACTAGACACATTTCTGTAACTTTTATAGGGTTATACAATTCTACTCCCTTAATAGCCTTCACTCTTACTTCCAGTGCTGCAATATTATTATAGTTAATTTCCTCGACATACTTCATTTTCTAGGACTTACTAGCAAATGTTTCAAAGGTTGTTGGGGCCGATATATCTATTATAGACTGTGTAAAAACTATGTTATACTAGGGTCCAAAGCCTACCATCCCATCTTCTTTTTAGGTTGAATTGTTGAAAAAAGTAATGGGTTGATTAGATGGGTCTTCATTAAAAAAGTGTTTGCTAAAGCAAGCTTATGATGCAATTCATGTTAGCCTTCAGAGAGTCCGACTTTTCTTGGAAATGGGCATTACAACAAGTTTGTTCTTCATCTTCCATACTTCTTTGTTACAATCAAATGTTGTAAAAGTTTGCAGACTAGGGCTTTATAGGGACCTATATTTTAACTTGTGTATACACATATGACATTTAATCATGAATGTATGTATGAATACAAGTGTATATACACGTACATCGAATATGGATTAACTTGTTTGATTAATCTAAAAAGATCTTTTCCAAGTCTTTATCTCAATTAAATCACATACATTTTGAAGATTACAAAATAAAAAGGTCTGCCCTTTCATTTAAAAAGATAATGGTTTTTATGCAATTTCTAGTTTTGGTCTTTGGATAATTCCCCTCGGCTAGTTATATTATCTCAGATTCGTGCCTATATTCAGAAAAAGTCATGGTCTTAGCTCATATAATCCTAAGGAGTTTAGGATTATTGATTAGGTATGCCTTGATACAAATGAATTATTAAGGAGTTCATATCCTAAAAGCAGGTTCTAAGTCACTACATAAGGGGTAAGCTCACTATCTGGTCTCAAAATTATTTATGATCTATCTAGTGACTACCTATCTTAAAGGTAATATAGGGGTCTATAAGGAATAATTAGGGTACAATATAACCACCATTATCAAGTAAACACTCAATTCAAAATTGGATATTTCATGAATTTAAACTCCGAATAAAAATCATGAGGAAGACTATTACTCCCCCCAACCTAGAATTGGGTTTATTACAAAATTAAAGTGCATGAAGACATTAATCCATATTTGATGTACTTATACATGAGTAGTATATAAGAAAATACATGCTAAAACTAAATTACACAGACCAATAAAAATAAACAAGCAAAGTTAAGTCTGACTGAACAAGTCCCTAATAATGTCTTCAACATATCGTGACATAAATGGCATTGAATGGTGGAGCTTCCTCTTGAAATGAAGAGTTTTGGGTTTAATCATAAAGTTATGATTAGAGGAAGTCATTATCTAGTATCAAGGTCACTAAGATACTTATGGTTTGTAAGAGTTTGGTAAAGGGACTAGTTCTGCAAAAGAAAGACGCATCACCTCTAATACACCCTACCTGAGATAAGTTGCATTATTGATTTATTGTTAATCTAAGTCATGTTTTTATCTATTCGTCTCATCTAAGATTCAAGGCAGATCTCCATTTATGAAAGATTTTCTACTTTATCAGATTAAATATTAATCATTCCAAAACCCTAATTTTAACATCATATATATTTTTTATTTTTTACATTTTAATATTCGATGGTATACTTTACAGTGTAATTTTATGGCCCTAAAATATTAAAGCTTACAACTAAAATATAATACTCCGAATATTAATTAAACAAATTAATTGTTGTGGGATTTTTGGTATATTATTTAAATCCTAATAGATAATTATAAATTAATTGCGATATCTATTTTGTATTTTTAAAACATGATAAAAATACAATTTTATCTTTTTAAAAGATATGCATGAAAAAACTTTTAGGATTTGGTCGTATGCTATTAAAACATTTGGTTAATTATTATTTTTTGTTTTTATCTTTTCCCTTTCTGTACCATATTTTTAACAGAAAATTAAAAAAAATACAACACACAAACACATTCTCTTTCTGACTATATTTTGTTTTACTTACACGCCCTATAATTACTTTTTTACAAACCATTAATATTCAAAATAATTCACACATACATTAAACATTTAGGATTTATAAAATGGATCTTTCAAAGGTCAAAATAAATCAGAGAAGTTGATGGAAACTCAAGAATAACATTAGATGTGGAGAGCTCATAGGTTTGTAAAAAGTGAGGCTGTTGATTTTTGAAAGAAGGTTATTGGTGATGATGAAAAAAAAATAGGAAATTTGAAGGGCTGATTAGCGTGGTGGCTAGCAGTGAGGGAGGAGCTAAATGGGGACTGCTTATAATGACTTTTTATTTTCAATTTGTGTATGGTTGGCAGTGGGTTCTGAAAGGGACGACTGTTAGGAAGGAGATAACATTACTATGAAAGAGGTAGAGATTGTGGTGGTTTATATATGATGAGGTTTTCTCACTTTAATCCCTCTTTTTTTTCTTTACACTTTTGATCCCCTTATCCATATATTTTTTATTTTTTCTTATTTTTTTATATTTTTATTTTTTTTAAGGCAACATCAACATTACTTAATGAGAAGAATTAATCAATGATTTTGAAATGTGCATATTAATAGCTGAACAAGTTGAAAATAAATTTTTTGATTTTGAATTCTTTTGAAAAGACGATGAAAATAACGTAAATACATCAATAATATATTTTTTATTTTTTTATTTTAAAAATATTTAGAAAAATAGGTGGTCAAAATTAGATTATGACAACTTATTTTAGTTAAAAGCTCAATGATGCAATATTAAATTATCCTATTTATAATAAAAAGTTTTTTATTTTGGTAAGAACTTTGAAAAATTAGTAATATTACTTAGGGTCTAAAGAGTTCATAATCTATACTAATCATGAATCATTAAAACATGTTAAGGGTAAAGGAAGTTGAACCATCAACATCTTAAATGGATAAAGTTTATTTAAATGTTCCTATACGTGATTAAGTACAATCAAAGTAAGGAAAACATAGTGTTTGATACATTATTGCAAAGGTACGTACTTCTTTTAATTCTAAACATTAAATGATTAGGATTTGAATTTGTAAAAAAATTATATATTGAGGATCTTGATGTTAGTAAAATATATGTTTTATGTTAACATTTGGCCTTTGTTAAGTTTTATAGAATTAATAGATATATATTTAAAGAAAAGAGATTGTGTGTACCTAATTATATTATACATGAATGGATGGTTTGTGAAGCTCATTTAAGCATATTAAAAAGACACTTTATGGTTGTTAAGACTTTAGATCTCTTGCATTAGTACTTTTATTAACCTAAGATAAAAAGAGATATGTAAAGATTTGTGATAGATGCATAAACATGTAGATAAACTAAGTCTATAGTTTTACCTCGAGATTTATATACTCGATTGCTAGTGTTTAAGAAACCATAAATTGATATATCTATGGATTTTATATTAGGTTTGTCTAGGTCAAAAAGTGATACAAATCCTATTTTTATAGTTATGGATAGGTTTTCTAAGATAGAATATTTTATATAGTGTCATAAAACTAATGATGCAATTAATATAACAAACTTATTTTTAGAGAGATGGTTTGGCTCCATGAGATATCTAGGAGCATTGTATCTAACCATAATATTAAAATTTTTAACTGCTTTTAAAAGATTTTATAAGGGGAATTAGAAATTAAATTATTATTTTTTACTACTTATCATCTACAAATAAAAAATCAAACTCAAGTAGTTAATAGAAATTTAACTACATTATTAAAAATTATCATTCAAAAAAAATTAAAATATTAAAAAGATTGTTTACTATCATTTAAATTTGCATACAATAAGAGTGTCCATTCTACTATTGATATCATATTTCCTTAAACATAACATATTCTTTCTCATAACAACTATTTCTTATAACTTTAAACCATTTTCAAAAAACATATACAAAAATATATTCTTTCATTTTTCTAATCACCATAATGTTGATAAATATTTATTTTATATGCAAAGTGTGTTTTAAATTGTGGAAAAGAAATTGAATTATTTTAGGAAAAAAATAAAAAACTATAGTTTTTTTAACAAAAAAAAATAAACTTATTAATAAATAAAAAATATTTTACATCCTCTTAAATTTTTAAATGATAAGAAAAGGAGTGGAGCTAGTTGATAGAATGAGAGAAGCTCTAGGCTCCACACTGCCATCTGTGCATCACCTGCAAGAACACTTTTCCAGAAATTGAGGCTCAAGTCAGAATGTTTACAATCAAGTCGTCGTCTCTTCTCTGATAATCGAGTAGAAAAATTAAGACGTGCAGAGTCTCGAAGAAATAAAAAGAAAAAGAAAGAAAGAAAATAAGGCACTACAAGACAGGTTACCGATATCGCAGGAAGTATCAATAATTTAGAAATAGTTGGTCCCAGTGGGTCTTCCCAAAGGTATCTGTAAAATGTCTTGGAAAATGCTTGCCTCCCCAAAGTAAGTTACCCAACGTGTTCGCAGTTAGTACAATTTAGAACTTTTTTTTTTTTTTTTTTTTGTTGTTGTTGGGGAAAAAAACATTAAAAAGTGCGGTTATATTACTTTAGGTTTTTTTTTGTTGTTGTTGGGGAAAAACACATTAAAAAGTGCGGTTATATTACTTTAGTTACTCCCACTTTTTTTTCTTATATTTTTTAATTTAACCTTTCAACCATTTCATTTTTTAAATTTTATTATTTAATATTAAATTATATTCATGAATTATATTTTTTTTGTTTGTTATATAACAATCTCTTGAATTTAATGTTTTTTTTCTTGAATTCAAATTTTAATATTAGATATATTAGAAAATGAACATCATAATTGTTTTTTTATTATTTGTCCTTTATAAATTTATTTTGAACTCGTAATTCAGGTTGAAGATTTAATATGTTAATCCGAGTTGATTTAAATTATTTTTTAAATTATTTTTTTAATTATATTTTTTATTTTTTAATATTGAATTTATTATAAATTAAGTTTTATAATTTTTTTATGAAATGATTTTGATCTCATGACCTGATATGTAGATTTAACATATTAATATTTGTCTATTCAACTGATTTATTTTATTAATTTTTAATTTTTTAAAAAAATTAAATTGAATAGAGATTAACTTTCATAATTCATTTTAATTTAATTTTTATAGGGATATCACTATTTTATAACTTAAATTATAAATACAAAAAGTTAACTTGAATCAATTTAATATATCACAGTTTTAATATGTTTTTAAAAAATATCATCTAATATGTTTCTATATCAATAACTTAAAAAAATATCATTTAATATGCTATATATTTTCAGTTTATAATCAAAATTTATTTAATTAGAAAACATATTATTTGAATAATTTTTTTCATTAAAAAAAATGATCCCAATAATAACGCCGTGCCTACATGATCTAGTTAACAAGTGAAGGTCAAAGGGTCTAGAGCTAACCCTTCATCTTCCTAAAAATGGTGGAGGCTCTTCCCCAGTAACTATAAGCTGCACGATATAAATTGCATAAACAAAATGTTGGATATGTGTTATTATTGTTATTAAAATTTAATAATATGTACAAAAAAAAATATTGTGTCATCTCACACACTATACATAAAACCGCTTTAAATATACTATTTCATTAGAATATCGTTAAAAAGACCTCAACTCTTTTTCTTAAATTCACAAAACAATTCGCAGTGGGATGATATTACTGTAGCAACTATTAAAGGCAAACCAATTACTTTTAAGTGTATTTAGTATTGTAATAACTGTTGTTATTGTGTCTTAAAAAAAATATTTTATAAAAAATATTTTTAGTTGAAATTGATTTAGAAAAATATATGTTTTGTTAAAACTGTGATTAAAATTAAAGTTAAACAAAAAATAATTTAACATATTTGATTAAAAAAAAATAGTATGTATGCGCGTGTATGGATGATTTTTAATTTAAATATTGTAGATTTAACTACTATTATTACATTATGAAATAAATAATATTGATATCAAATATTTTTTATTATTCTATTAAATTATGTGCTACGTCATCAAACGATCTTCTTTTAATTTTATGAATAAAATACAATTAAAAATAAAAATAAAAACTGAATTTTTTTAACTAGGTTGAATCTGGCAAGAACAAAATTGAAATTGCGATCAAATTCTGCAAATGTTACGTCATCAAGAGATCTTCTTCTAATTTTTTAAATAAAACACAATTAAAAAATAAAAACAGTAATAGAAACAGTGGAGAGTGACTTCATTGTTCACGTGAACAAGATTACCATCTACTATTCATGTGAACAATAAAATTGAACTCGACTATTCATATGAACAGTGGAGTTCACTCTCAAATGTTCTGACTTCACTGTTCACGTGAACAAGGTCACCCTCTACTATTCATGTGAACAGTGAAATTGAACTCGACTATTCACATGAACAGTGGAGTTCACTCTCAAATGTTCACTTCACTTGAGTGAACAATGGAGAGTGAATTATAATTCACTCTCCATTGTTTTCCATAGAATTTGCGGAAAGCAGCAGATAACTACTTTCCACAAACCTGCAGTTTTAACTCATTTTCACCAGCCCTACATGAACAGTAAATCGTGGTTTTTTTGGTTACCAATCGTTTAAAGGCCGCGGTTTGCTTTAAAAGCAACCACAACTGTGTAGATAAATATCCTTTTAATTTGTTAAAGAATGATAAAATTAAAATACATATGATAAAAAAAAAATGGGTAAACTATCTGGTAGCTTAGAATTTCATAAGAAAAGGTCAATTTGATCCCTCTAATTTTCAATTAATAAATGATCAGTTTCTTTAGTTATCAAAAATACAAATTTGATACCAAACTTTATTTTCCTTGTTTTATAGTCTTTTTTTTTTCTTTTTTTTTGTGAGAGGAGCGGGAGAGAGTCACTTAATTTCTATGCAAAGAGTTCATATACACTAATTTTTACTATAAAAATGGTTAGTTTTGGTGTTAATGAGTTTTACTTGATAATAAGAGTTTCACCTAGGTATTATTTTTCCTTCTTTTTCTCTATCGTATGAAGATTTTTGAGTTGAAGTTGATTTAAGGTTTTTAAGCCAGTTTTTAGGTTGATTGAGATCATAAATAGTTTTATCAAGCTGTTTATAGAGCTTATTAAAAAAATCTTTAAACCTATTTGGATTGTAGGATTAACAAGTTAATCTAAAATGTTCAACTTGATCTAATATTTTATCATCAAAATGTTTGTTTTATAAAAAATATATTAGATTGATATATTCTTTTAAGCATTTCTTTTTTTTTTTAATTTTTCTTTGTGATGTAATTCTTTTAGGATTAATTTGTTCAAATCAAATTTTTACATGGTTGTCACAACCTAATAATTCAGGTTGCAAGTGTAATTTTTTTAAGTTATTTTCTAGATTTTTTTTGTTCCTTTATTTGCTTTGAATTTCATCCTTTAATTTTTTTAAATAACTTTTTTTATCCAATAATTGAGAAAAAATATATTAAAAGGAAAAGAAATTAAATACATTAAATTATATGACCCGAATCATGAGTATGACATTTTAGGTCTCAAAGATCAAATCAATCAAATATGTTGTGTATAATTTTTTTTAAGAAAAAATGCAATATTGAAATTTTTTTAATCATTCGGTTTATTTTAAATTAGTCTTGAAGATGTGTTTTGTTTTGATTTCTATAAGATTAATCGGTTTTGATTTGTTTTTTCATATGGTTTTTATTATTATTTTAATTTTTTTGAAATCCAAACCATATTATTATTGATCTTATAGTTTGCCGAGTTTAATGACACCAAAAAAATTTAAACAATCTTGATATTTTTTTTTTTAAAGAAAAATAGTATAACTCATAGCAAAGTGTTGGTAAATGGACAAAGAAAAATAGTTTAACTCATAGCAAAGTGTTGGTAAATGGACTAGACTATCCTCAAGAAAAAAGAAATGTAGAAATTCATTAGATTAAGGAAGGGATTTTTTTAATAAAAATAGTATTTTAGGTTTTCAAGTTATTTTTTAGGTTTATTGAGATTATAAATAGTTTTATCAAGATGTTTATGGAGTTTTTCATGTTTTGACTAAAATATACATTGAAAATAAGGTTTTCTAGCAAAACAAAATCGAAACACTGATTTTCTAGTCACTCCCTAGTCATTGAATTCTACAAATAGAAGATGACGAGTCCTGTCTTCTTTTTAGAAAAAAAAACAAATGGATCATATCAAGAAACACAAGTTAGGCTGATAGGCTCACATTTCTGATCTTTTTTTTTTAAACCCACATGCCAAGGTTCTTTTTGGATTTTCTTTTTTTTTATATATATATTTTGGTAAAGAATAAATTTATTAAAAAAATCAATAAACTTTTTTCGATCGCAGATCTGACAGATTAATCTATAAAGTTCAACTCAATCTAATATATTTTTGTTAAAATATTTTTTTATAAAAAAATTTAAATCGATATATTTTTTTTAAATATTTTTTTAATTTTTGATTGATATATTTTTTTAAACATTTTTTTTAATTTTTTCTCATAATGCATTTTTTTTATGTGATTAATTTGTTCAAATCTCCTCATGATGCATTTTTTTATGTGATTAATTTGTTCAAATCTAATTTTTATATGGTTTTCATGCTTTAATTATTTGAGTTGCAGGTGTAATATATTGATATGAGTTGACCTAAGCTCCTTTAAGATGTCACCATGTTAATATTTTTTTTTAACAAATAATCATTTTTATAGGTTTTTTTTATTCCATTACTTTATTTTCTTTGAATGCCATCATTTAGTTCTTTTTAAATAACTTTCTTTTATCCTATAATTAAGAAAAAAAATATATTGAAAAGAAACAAAATTAAACTTAGTGACATGAATCATAAACTTGATATTTTAGATAGCAAAAATGAAATCAATTAAATATGTTCTTATGTATTTTTTTTAAATGCAATACTAAATTTTTTTAAGCATTTGATTTATTTTGAATTAATTTTCAAGATATATTTTGTTTTAATTTTTATATAATTAATTAGTTTTGATTTATTTTTTATAGGATTTTTTATTAACTTGATTTTTTTTAAATGCAAACGATATTATTATTTATCGTATAATTTTCTGAGTTTAATGATGTTAATACAAAAATTCAAACAATCTTTATATTTTTTTATGTTTCACAATAAAAATAGTATAACTTGCAGCAGCGAAGGTCGGTTAATGGAATAAACTACCTTAAAGAAAAGAAAAAAAAAAAGAAGAAATTTATTAGATCAAGGAAGGGATTTTTTTTTTCTTTTGAACATATCGTGTTACTGTATAAGAAATGGCATCTAGTAACTAACTTTTATAATATTTAATTTATATTCTTGATTTGGTAACCATATAGTAACTAACTTAATTACGAAACAAAGTAAAAAGAAGTTTGTCAATGGAGTCAATGTGTGTTTTCTCTCTCCAAAATGAGCAACTACTGGCTCTGTTTCATGGAGTCTCGGGGAACACAACTTTGAAAAATCATTTTCAGTGAATTGGGTCTGCCTAAAGGTAACCAACCACCTCATTTCACCATTCCACTTCTCCACTCCAAACTATTAAAGCACAGACATTTTTTCAACTAAAATTGCTTTCTTCAGCTGCCTTGCTATCTGGAACTTTTCATTTCCTCTGTGTTAAAGATTTTCGCCAGTCTTAAAATTTTGGTCTAGTTCTGCACAGTAGTACTTCTTTTTCAAACCCCTGGTCTTTGGTTCAGTGTCATTTTTCTTCTGTTCAAATCTCTGGAATTTGAGGCGTCTTTGATGGGTTTTCTTATGTGATGCATTTGATGTCTCAGGAACTGATTTGTTCCATAAATCGGAGGCTGGAAAGAGTTGGGCTTTTTTTAGTTAGTGTGCGCAGAGCTCAGCAAGATTCTTGAACAATCAGTCACACGTGGTTTGTTTTTTGTTTGAAGTCCCTTGTGGTTTAGGGCATACAATTTAACTTAGTTTTTGCCCTTTTTAGTGATAAAGTGTTAAGGGGATGCTTTTCTTGCTTAATTTTAAAAGTGGATTTTAATAAACTGTGGTTTTGTCATCTGTAATGGAGTCTGGGAGCTATGTTCTTGGAGGGAAGGGTCATGTATCCAATGAGCCAACCTCATCTTCTGATACGTTTTCAAGAAGCAACAATGTTTTGATGAGCTGCGATTTGAAAAATCAATGTAATTTTGAATATAACTTCTTAGCCTCAGGTTCACCAACTATTGAGAATGGAGCTCGAGGGGAACTAGGTTATCAGCAATTGATAGAGAAACATGTACCTGACACCTCAATCAGGAATGCCTTAATAAGTGAGGTGTCTGGTAGAAAAAACATCAATCCCTTTGTGGTAGTCCCAAATTCATTTTCCTTAGAAGATGAGTCCACTTCCGGGCTTTCAAGCACTGCGATGGACTCTGATTGCAGGGTTTCTGCATTCATTGATTTGAATCTTGGGAGGTTTGGTGATCCTAGAGATGTACAGAATTGCAGAAGAATTCCCAAAAGCACATCTATCGTGTCCCCAACTAAGTCATCTGCACCTCCAAGAAGGCATCGAGCAGGAATGAATTCCCATACTGCCTTTTGCCAAGTTTATGATTGTAACAAGGATCTCAGCTCCTCAAAAGAGTATCACAAGAGACATAAAGTATGCGAAGTTCACTCCAGGACTGCCAAAGTCATTGTCAATGGAATAGAACAGAGGTTCTGTCAGCAATGCAGCAGGTTTGCCATGTTTACATTATGCTTTTTTATTTTTCACTGGTAGAAGGGTTGAAGCTGTTCTTGTTTTCTTGTGTCCCTCTCTCCTCGAATGTTCTTCATCTGCATTTTCTCTCTCTTTAAATTCTTGCATTTCCTCTTCCATAAAGGTGTATGCGTTTTCCCAATTCAAACATCTCAATAAGTTCAGATTTATCTTTAGCTTTTGCTTGTTAGGGATCTGTGGTTCAGATATCATCATTGAAGTATAAACGTAAATTCTTAATTCCTGTTAAATATTTTTACAATGGCTCTATACTAGTCCATTATTCCCACTATAATGTTTACTAGTTTTTGACTTGCCCAGGTTTCATTTGCTCGCTGAATTTGATGATGGTAAGCGCAGCTGTCGCAAACGCCTTGCAGGCCACAATGAGCGAAGGAGAAAGCCTCAAGTTGGTCTTCAATCGGGACGAACTGGAAGGCTACTTCACCCGTACAATGGTAAAACATGCATAATATCTACTACTATCTTTACTGTATTTTCTCTGCTTAAGTTTATTGCAGCAGCTAGCTGCTTTAGCTGTCAGTTTAGAGAATGCTATATTTGGTCGTGGTCTGGATGTCTCGTTACGGTCATCTTCACCTTAACTTCTCATCAAGCTGTAAAATTTTTTTTTACATGTTAGCCCTTGTATTTTACTTCCTAGATGTTCAGTTACTACTATAAAGTTAATATCTAAGGTAACTCTTAATAAATCAATGGTATTCTTCATCTAGGTTGGTTGCACCAGTATCTCTGTACAATTTCCATTTTTTTAACCTTTTCCTATCTCGCCGTTCAGAAGTTGATACATGCACTACTTGATAATTTCTTAGGTAGTTAGACTTTGTTCAAGGAAGTGAGGGTGAAATTATATTTCTTTCTCAGCTTGAATCATGGTAGTCGGCTGTGGTATTGGAGGAACTCCCTGTCATATCAATCCATTACAAGAATTCTTGGTTTTGTTATTCTCGTTTTAATGTATACAAAAGAATTTGTAACATGTTGATCTTAACTGCACTTGCTGTTTTTTTTGTTTTGTCCTACATTTTCTTTATCAAAATTGACTCGCTTTTGTGCATCAAATTTTTTTCTGATGTCCTGTTTACTAGTAGATAAATAAAGCAGCTTTCTCTGATTTCATCCTAGTTTATGCTGGAATATTTTGGTCTGTTTTTGGGAACCTGTGTACAAATGTATGCCTTTAGAAGCATGTTCATGGATTAACATCAATATTTTGTTTTACATCCTGGAAGAACTTATACTGCCAGGCTATGCTTCACCCTGCAGACATAACATACGAGGAAACCTTTTGGATACCCACTATGAATGAAAATGAAATCAGGAACCATTTAATCAATATTTTATTTTACATCCTGGAAGAATTTATACTGCCAGGCTATGCTTCACTCTGCAGACATAACATACGAGCAAACCTTTTGGATACCCAATATGAATGAAAATGAAATCAGGAACCATTTCTTCTGAAAACTTGCTTCTGATTGCTAAAATTAAGCACAGAATTTTTACCATATTGGATATTGTTATAGTCATCTTCAGATGCTGCATTTCTTTGGATATCATCCAGATAAGCTACAGAAAGGACTGTTCTTCCTTGAAATGTCACTCTAAGGTCATGCTCATCAGTCATGAAAGGCTCATTTGTTTTTCATAGCCATGCTGACTCAATACTTGATTGTTTTGTGTACAGACTTGTTTCAAGTATCCCAATGGAACCACGCAAGTAGCAAACCCATAATTGGTGGGAAGATAAAGAGGAACTGAGCCTTCTGGACTGCATGGTTTTGATCTTTAGAGCATCTAATTTAGGATCACATACAGAACATCCTTCCCAGACCTTAGTTAGGTTGTGCTAGCACTTAGTAATTCCGTGGTAGTAATAGCCTTACGTGACCTGCAGATCAAGTCATATGCCTATAGTTTACACATTATTAATGTAACATAGCATTTTTCAATAACATTCTCGATGGTTCTAACCAAAATCAAGAAAAGAAAAATATGACTAGTGGATAACTTCGGAAAGACACATGTATTGTAAGGCTTTGGATCGTTTCTGTTTCCCAGGGACATGATGAAACAATGGATGCAGTATGGCTTGCCTCTTTGTAGAGAAATGATAGCTTATTGTTTCTGTGCCAAATTTTCTTCTAGAATCAGGACATCCTAGTGCTCTATGCAACAATTTCTTGTTTGATATCCTTTTCTGATTTGTTAGACGTATTATTTTGGAATCCTGAAATCTTTTCCCCGACATGTGCAGGCTTTTCCAGCAGCAGGTTTCAAGGAACTGCGTTACCAACATCTTTTATCTGCCAAGACATACTCCAGAGTGGCCTATCGCATCCTGATAAATATGGAGAAAATGATTGGTGGAAGCGTGTAAAAATTGAAGATGGGACTGGTTTTAGCCCACCATCAGCAATTCCCATTACAAATGCATATCTGCATTCAAAGCCCCTCTTCCCTTCTAATAATTCTGAGAAAATGTTTCCAACTTTTCATGAAGATGGAGCTAGCACTGCATCAAGAAGCATTTTCAACGGGAGCACTGATAGATATCTAGATGTTATGGGAGGCAGAACTTCTAGTTCACATTCTTTTCTCCAGGATACGTCTTTGGGAAATGATGAATTTGCTGCTTTTGATGCAGCATCAACCATTCAAGAGTTCTCGGGGATCACAGCTTCTGGCTGTGCTCGCTCTCTTCTGTCATCTCAATCACAAAATTCTTCAAGCCATTCATCAGGAGTTCCTATCGCCCACCAGCTGCTAGTTTCATGCAGAAATACATGTTACAGCATGGATCAAATCATAGGAGTTAGCTCACAGGTTTCTTCAAGTGTGGTGCCAAATAAGTTCTCTTCATGGGTGACGAGTTCCGTCAAGGGGAGTCATTTGGGTCCAATACCGATACCTGAAAATAGTCATGGCGTCAACTTTGATATAACAGATGGGGTATACCATGGATTTAATGCCAAAGATCACCTTGGCAGTGAAGATGACACGACTATTGACTTGCTTCAACTGTCGTCACAGCTTCAGCGAGTGGAACATCAAAAGCAATCAATGCAAGAGAAACAGGAAATGATCCTTTCAGCTGCCCCGGCATCACTTAACAAGGCCAGTAAATTTCTTTGATGAATGGAATAAAGACGGTCAATCACCATCATGCCTCTTGAAATATTGTACGCTCTTGTCTCCAGAATGACAGTGCAACACTGAAACTGACAATTGTAATGGCTTAAGAGGCAATAAATTCCCCTACAATTGACTTGTTTTCTTTCGATTTGGAACTCCTGGGCACGATCATCTTCTCTTGCAAACTCTCCTCCTCTTGAATGAGAATCTTCAATTCTCAACGCTTTGTTCATTGATGTTAACTCATTAGTTGCCTATTCATTTTCTTAATCTAGTGCTTCATTTGGTGTTTGACATGAGCAGAAGGAAAGGATGCTTAGTCAACTTTGCTTTGAAGCTACATATTGTCATTTTACACAGCATAAGGGCTCGTTTGTTTGGGAAATTGGATTCCTCTATATATATATATATATATATTTGGTAGGGTGATGAAAAATAAGTTAGAATGTATTTTTAGTATTTGATTATTTCATGAAAAATAAACTAAAATATAATTTATTAATGTTCTTTTTTTTTTAAACCTCAAAATAGCATAAAATCAGTAAAAACAAATTACCAATTTTAAAAACATTTCTTAACTTGAATTTAATTTTTTCATTCTTTTTTTATTCTATAATATTGACAATAAAAAACATTTCTTAGCTTGAATTTAATTTTTTCATTTATTTTTTTATTCTTTTTTTATTCTATAATATTGACAATCAAATATTTTTTTTATTCTTTTTTTTTCTTGGTAATTTTCTCTCTTCTACATTAACCTAGGAGCCAAAAAATAAACAAAATAAAATTTAGGATTTAAATAGAAAATCATCAAACAATAGGACCAAATAATGTACAAGTTCAAAATCTTAGAGATCAAACTATAGTTTTCCATACCTCTTGAACAATAAAAATGAAATGCATGTTTTTTTTTAATAATTTTAATCTTTATTCTTTTCAATTTTTCCCAGCAATAAATTAAAAGTGTTGATGTTTAATTGATAGATGGAACATTCCGAGACACTTCTCACAGGCAATAGAATGCAAATAAAAGTGAATTATTACACAGATGTACATTAACCTAGGAGCCAAAAAATAAACAAAATAAAATTTAGGATTTAAATAGAAAATCATCAAACAATAGGACCAAATAATGTACAAGTTCAAAATCTTAGAGATCAAACTATAGTTTTCCATACCTCTTGAACAATAAAAATGAAATGCATGTTTTTTTTTAATAATTTTAATCTTTATTCTTTTCAATTTTTCCCAGCAATAAATTAAAAGTGTTGATGTTTAATTGATAGATGGAACATTCCGAGACACTTCTCACAGGCAATAGAATGCAAATAAAAGTGAATTATTACACAGATGGATTCAAACATCAAAGGCATGGATGAAACCAGAAAAAAGTTGAAAGATTAAAATAAGTAGAATGAACAGTATAATAAAAGTGGGTTCTGTTTAGTGTTTTTAATTTTAATTTAATCTGTATTTTAATAAGTGTTTCCATACATTCCGGTTTTTGTGGGCATGAAAAAAGCAATCAGCATATTCCGAGCTCGAGACTGGAAAAAACCTCCACTTTCCACCAGCTTCAACTGGCCTGCTAATATATATATATATAGCATGGATGAAACCAGAAAAAAGTTGAAAGATTAAAATAAGTAGAATGAACAGTATAATAAAAGTGGGTTCTGTTTAGTGTTTTTAATTTTAATTTAATCTGTATTTTAATAAGTGTTTCCATACATTCCGGTTTTTGTGGGCATGAAAAAAGCAATCAGCATATTCCGAGCTCGAGACTGGAAAAAACCTCCACTTTCCACCAGCTTCAACTGGCCTGCTAATATATATATATATAGCGCGCGCGCGCTAGAGAGATGCAGTGACTAAGGAAAATCATCAACAAGGCCGGCTTGAATGAGGCATTCTGCTACATGCTTGTATCTCTGAAATTATTGGAAACTTTTGCAAGCAAGACGAGTGTAGAAGTAAGAGGAGTGTAGGAGTAGTTGTTTTTAAAATTATTTTTTATTTATAATTATTTTTAAATAATATTCTTTATTTTTTAAAAAATAATTTTTAAAAAATATATTTTAAAAATATAAAAACAAATAGAATTTCAGGCAAAAATCATCTCGCAAAAATATTTATAGAAAACTAAGTAGATTTTTTCTCTCTCACTTATTTAAACGTGTAGGAGGCAATATTGACTTCAAATCCTATTTTATTGTGCCTCATTTTTTTTTTCTTTTGAGTGTGTGCAGTTGCACCTCATTAAGCCTCTAAAGAAAAATTTGTTAAAATTAATTTTTTTTTAATTTTTTAGATTATTTTAATTTATTGAAATAAAAAATAATTTTTAAAAAAAATTATTTTGATATATTTTCACAGAACATACAAACATTATATTATTCTCATGTTCACCAAACATACAAACATTATATTATTCTCATGTTTTTAAATACACTTACATTAAAATTATTAGGGTTTTGTTTGTTATAAATAAAATTGTTTTTAAAATAATGATATAATATTGTCTACGAAACAAATGTTCTCATTTGAGATGCATGCTTTTAGTTTGACAGGTATCTTTTTCTTCTTATTTTAAATCATCTCTTGAAAATTGAGATACCATATTAATGCTTTTCGGTTTTATTAAATATATGACATAGAAAAACATGTTAATTTTTTTTTTGTTTATGTTAGAGATATTAATTAAAAAGAAATATTTTTACTATAAAATTATTTTATTTCAATAGAATTTAAATTATTACTTTTCTTATAAAAAAATATTAGTGTCATATAATGAATTAATAAAAATAAAGGGCTATTCATAGCATATGATTTGATATATTTATTAGTATCTATTTTTTAACACTGCGAATTAGTTGTTAGCTGATTAAAATTTATTTTAGAATTTATTAGCACTTATAATTCTTGATTTATTTCTTTAAACATATACCTCAGATTTTGAGTTAATAATTAAAATTCTTTTTGTTGCTAAAATACATATTGCAAATGTCTACATATTTTTTTATATTAAAAATATTAATTTTACTCACACCATGGTGTGAACCAATTATCTTTTGAATTCCTATTACTACATACACCAGAAGATCCAGTGTCGATTATTGTTTTTAGATTAACGTGGGTGTCCGGGTCAGCTTGCGCGCACCACGACTAATCCCACGGGCCCTGAAGTTAACGACCATATAAGTCTCCAGTGGCCATCATATAAGCAACCACGATTATTGTTCATATAAAGGCATATAGTCAATTACTATTCATATCAATTTTCTTCTTTGTTTTAGTCATTGAAATTTTTTAATTGCAATTTGTCCTTCTAAGTTACACTAACATGGTTTTCTATGTTGAGACTATTAATATATATGTCATGTATTCAATCATTTGATTGCAGAAGATATTAACTTTGTTTATATAAAATATATAATAGTTATTATTAATAAAAGTTTTTTTATATTTAATATTTTTTTATATTTGATTAATAAGTCTAATATTTAATTAATGAATTTAGAGTAAAAATAAGGTCTATAAAAAAAAAATTATTTGAAAAAAAATTATAAAGTTGTTGTAATTATAAGATTCCTATTACATTAAGATATTGTTCATAAATGTTCTTAACATATGCTTTACTAAGATTGAATATTTTCTAGAGTTGTTGAGTCTTATACATATCATGTTTTTTTAAGAAAGAAAACAGTTCTTATAAGCTAAGAAATGATGGAAACCCTAAAACTAATATATAGTTTTTTGTTAAATGACATATACATTTAACTAATATGTATATGAATTCCATATCGATAAATCACTTATATCTATGGAAATATTTATATGATAGTTATGTAAATGATCTTTAAACTTAAAATCATCAAGTTATTTTATATATAGAATATTATGTTTTACTCATAAATGTACGTTTCTCTAATTAAGGGTACTAGGTAGGCAAATATTGTGTATACCACATAATTGTATTTAAGTGATTAATACATTATTCATCATTCTATATGATTTTGAAAAAATCTTTCATTTATTCTCAAATAGTGTTAATTATCAAATTTTTATGTAAGGTGGAATAAAACTTGAAAATAGTTTCAAATTTTATTAAAATAATCAGTAACTATAGTATTGAGAATAAATATGATTTAACAAAGAAAACACATTTTATTCTATAATATGTAAAATAGAAAATTCTCGATGAAGAAATAATAATTATAATGAGAAATAAATATTTGAAAGGTTAAGTCAAATTACTTATAATTTTTTTAATATTTAAGGGAATATAACACATTACTGGACATTATACTTGATTTTTAAATATAAATCGATCAATTTATTAAATTGATAATAAGTTAAATTTTTTAATTTATTTAATCTTATTTTATTTAAGATTGTGATTTATATTTGAGCCAACATATTAGAAAAACTAATGGATTATACATATAAAACAAATTGTTTAAAAATTAAACCAGAAAATGCGTCTTGATTGTAAATAAATTTTAGAAATTGAGAACTAAAATGTAATAAATATAAGAGATTCAATTATAGACCTAGAAAAATCAAGTATGAACTTAATTGAATAAAATTTTAAAATTATCATGAAATAATAAATAATATATCATATTATTTAATGGAAAATTGATGTTTTGCTATTTATAGAGTTATCATGTTTTTCAATAAATAGGATGTTATACTTTATATTTTCCGCATAGAAAATAACTATATAAATTATAAACGATACAAAAACATTTGAAAACATAAAAGAAAGAGCTAACTCTCAAAAGCACAATGGTTCATCTTTTCTGAAAGGGTTTTAGAAAACTTCTCCTTTGTTGTTTAAGTACATTATTATTAAAGGTCGAATACTTAGAAGGTTTCTATTTTATGACTCCCAAGCCTTGAAGAAGTTGATTTAACCTAAAAAAGATGTGATCTTCGTATAATCTTCACTCAAATTCTTAATAACTCTAAATTGTCTAAGAGGGTTATTAGGACTTCCCAAAAAGTTTTTAAATTGTCATCTACTTTTGGAAAACCTAAAAAATATGTCTTTTGATTTGTATTTTCTCATATGAAATAATAAATAATATATCATATTATTTAATGGAAAATTGATGTTTTGCTATTTATAGAGTTATCATGTTTTTCAATAAATAGGATGTTATACTTTATATTTTCCGTATAGAAAATAACTATATAAATTATAAACGATACAAAAACATTTGAAAACATAAAAGAAAGAGCTAACTCTCAAAAGCACAATGGTTCATCTTTTCTGAAAGGGTTTTAGAAAACTTCTCCTTTGTTGTTTAAGTACATTATTATTAAAGGTCGAATACTTAGAAGGTTTCTATTTTATGACTCCCAAGCCTTGAAGAAGTTGATTTAACCTAAAAAAGATGTGATCTTCGTATAATCTTCACTCAAATTCTAAATAACTCTAAATTGTTTAAGAGGGTTCTTAGGACTTCCCAAAAAGTTTTTAAATTATCATCTACTTTTGGAAAACCCAACAAATATGTCTTTTGATTTGTATTTTCTCATACATAAAAAGTAGTTAGGGATATTTTGGTAATAAATTAAATAATAATTTGCAAAATAAAATTTATATATAGATAAGAATAGAAACCAAAAGAAGAATGATCAATTTTTTTTTTTTTAAAAAATAGACCCTACTTTGATATTGGCATGGAAAACTTCATTTTCCTCCATATAGTTTTTAGTTTATTTCTTATATGGTCCTTGTTATTTTATAATTTCACATTTTAATCCAAATATATAAATTAAAAGAATGAGAGTTAAATATAACAAAAAAAAACATAAAAAAAACCTTATTTTAAAATTGATATAGAAAACTTCATTTTGATTTTGTTTTTTAATTAATCTATTGTATGATCTCTAATATTTTACAATTTCACTTTCAATCTATAACTTTTGTTTTTTCATTTCAATCTTTGAAAGTGAAGAAAAAAAAGAGAGTAACTAGAAAATAAAGATGAGAGAAAATATAATTAAATGTCAACATTCAATCCATTAAAAAAGATTATAATAGTGTCAATGAGTTTGTGTTCATGGAGAAAAATTTCATGCTAAACATATTAAAAAAATAGATTGAAGTCATTAAAGCTTTTAGGATAATTACAAAAAAAAAAACTCTTATATTTTGGTCCATTTTTCATTTTGAATCAAGGTTTAAGAAATTATAGTTTATCTCATATGGGCACTAACACTTAACATTGTAAAAAATAAATCAATAAAAAATATTAAATTATTGACATGTTTGCTATTATACTCATTTTAATGATTAAAAAGCACCTGGAGCATCAACATAACAAAATTTTTCATCCATAATTTATAATTACAATAATTCCATGAACACAAATTCCTTTTAGGAATTTCATCAAACAATTTATGGGCATTCCTTTCATGCCATCAATCTTCTTATGATGAGAAAAACTAGGTGTCTTCTCTCGAGATAAATATAAAAGGCAAGGGAGATCATTTCCTTCAATTTCATTACCTCCACTGCGACTAGGAAATACTTGAATCATACCAGGGTGATCCCTAGTATTTTTTTAAGGCCATAATGTCCCATCTTGCACAATCGACTCCTTTAGAGAAATCTTCTGTGCTTTTGTTACAATTGCATTTATCCTAATCTTGAATTCTTCAAATTCTCTCTATCAAAGACAAAAAAAATCATAGAATAATAGAATTATACAAGTCTGTGCTACTACAAACAAACCTTCATATCTCGATGTTCCTTGACAAAGATTAACTAAACTTTATCCTTGAGATAATTGATCTTTGGAGCAAAGTAAAACTCAGGAGCTCGAGGTTTTATGCTATATATATGAACAAACAAAAATAAGTTCATTCATCATCCCAACTCTAAAACTAAAGAATAAAAAGGTACACCTAAAACCTTAAAAAAAATAACCATCCCTCCAAACCTAGAAAATAATTAGATAAGAATTCAATTTACCTTGCCACCACCAATGGTAGGTGGTTTGTAGGATGTGGGACATTTTACAGGTTAAGAAAATGTAGAACTGCTAGATAAATAAATGCATAGACAAATCAAAACCATATGATTTGCAAATACATGTCACTTTCTAAAAATCATACATAAATACTTCACTAGGCTACTATTTAGTTGAGATCATACGAAGAGATTAAGTATAAAAAAAACAAAGATCTTACATCATATTTAGTGTTTCTATGCGGGTGTGATGTCGTATTATTAGAGAGAGACTAAAGAAAGAAATTGTGTTTGAGAAAAAGAAACAAGGTTACTGAGAAAATTATGTTGATTTGCATTTATTATACATGAGGACAAAAATTTATTTTTATATAATTTGATTTATCCTGCTTATAACATAAGCAAACCATAATTTCTCAAACAATAAATTAAAAATAAAAAAAAACCTCAATACAGGATATTTTTTGTAATTATTATAAAGTTTTTTTTATTCATTTACTTTTTGTTTTTTAGAGACATTAAAGGCTATTTTGGGCTCAAAAACAAGTTTGTAAAGATTATAAGGTGTTTTTAAGTGTTTTCCGGTGAAATCAAGTTGAAAACGATTTTCTAGGTTTCCAAAACTTGAATTCTATTTTTTTTATTACTAAAGAACAAACACGAAGAAGGACCTATCATCCACGTTTAAAAAAAAAGAAGAAAAGAAGAAGAAAAGAACTTGAGTGGATGATGGGTCGACATCCACTCCTTGAAAACATTTTTTCTAGGGTTGTCTAGGTTTTTGGGTTTTTGGCCAATTATAGTAACGTTTGACTTTTTTTTTTAATTAGTCTTTTTAAATTTAATTAATACTTATCCTTTTTTTTTAACAATTTTTCAATTTATATTATAATTAACACCCTACCTCTTATTTTTAAATTTTTTAGTTTACCTTTTTAGATAATATTTATTTTATTTATTTTGTAATGCTTCATAAATATTGTTGTAATTTATCTTGAAATTATGGGATAATTATAAAACATCTCTTATAACTTGATCATGTTTCACCTTCTCTCTATACCTTTTTAAATTACACTTTAATATCATGAGTCAACCTAAAATTTAAAATTAAATAAAATAATCAAATTACCCTCATATATAATATAACACAAACACCATAAATAGTTTACCCTGTTCTTCTACACTAGCCACCACCTCTTCTCTATTTTTCTCTCTATCTTCGACCACCACTATATAAGCTTCATAATGGTATCCAGTTAAGCCTTTATAACTTGACGCATCCATGATCCCTCACCAACCACCATCAATCCCAAGCCCCATCGCAACCCACCCATTCATTGGCTTTGTCATATTGGAAACCCTAGAATATTTCTAAGCCACCAATTTCATATCTGTCGACCTATTTTTCAAAGCAATTACAAGGCTAAACGGGTCGGGCAAGCCTCTATAAATATTTTAGGTATAATTAATTTGTAAAAAGTTAAGTTTGGTGAAGAATTGCAAATCGGTTTGCTAAATTAAGGGTTTAGAATTTTTGGGTTTGGTAAAGAATTGCTAAATTAAGGGTATGTTCCCTGGTGTTCAAATTGAACGGGTCTAATTTTTTTTTGTTTGTTTCTATATTGAATATAATGATGCAAAGAATGATTTGAATGAAGATGATTAATTGAGAAGATACAAAATGAATTAAATAGTTATTGTAGTTTTAAAAACTAATTAACTAGTTCTTGTATTTTTAAATCTATTTGTGACTTAGTTAATCCTTTTAATCGATTTCATATTCTTTTCCCATTTATTTTATTTTATTAGAAAATAAAAAAAATAATATACAAAGAAATAAATAATATGAAAAGGCATAACTAACAGTGGTTAATTAAGGGATTAATTTTTTAATTTTTTAAACAAGAAGAACTATTTAATTTATTTTATAAGACAAGAAGAATTAATTTATAATGTACTTAATTGGAGGAATTGAAATTTTTTTCATTGAAAGGAGAATAAATATATTTTATTTAAACTATTATAATAATTTGAATTATTTTCTCCTGGAATGTTATTTCCGTTGAAGATCAGTTATACTAAAGCATCTTCACTATTAGATCCGATCATCCATTAATTAAAGTTAGTAATGAAACATGTAGTTTCGAATGCTAAATTTTCCTTAATTTTTCCTTTATTTCAATTAAAAAAATAGATAATTGTTCACCAAAATGTATCAATTTTAATAAATAATAATAATAATAATAAAAATACGCCTTAATTACTTTGACATCTCCCTCATTGAGATTCCAGTTACATTTTTTCTAAAATTCCCATTCCATTTATTTGATAATCAAGCGTATTATATTAATCTGAAATGTGGCGGTGAATTGAAAAGAAAATAAATGATTCTTAATTTCATTTAACTGAAAAAAAAATCTGATACATATAATATCACCATGAGAGGATCATACAACATCAAGATAAAGTGCGTTTCACGTAGCTTTGTTTTCTTTTCTTTTCTATTGATTTGGACCGTTGGGGATTAATTAGGGTTTGATGTGCAGCGTCTTGCCTTTCTTATTTCTTTCTTTCTTTGTTTTTTTAATAGCAAATATATAATATTTCAAAACTTTTTGTTAATTGAATTCATATGTAAAGTGGTATCAATTTTATTAATCTTAATATATAAAGCGTAGTTTTTTAAATATAAGAGGAAAAGCAGCATCTATGTAGTAAATCTTGTGATGTATAAATATATTCTTTTTTCAAATAAATAAATGAATAATGAAAATGATGTTTTTACTAAAAAAATACATATTTCCTGATAAATTTAAATCATTTGAATTCTTATAATTCTTTATTTTAATTGCTTTGAATTTTATTCTAAAACCATATTATTGATAAAAACAAAAGCATAGGTTGTTGTCAAATAAATAAAGAAAGAGAAATTTTAGTAAAAAAAAATATATTTTTCATTTTAGAATTTAAATAATTAAGGAAATATGAAGTGGCAAACTAGTTAGCCTTTTTGTTATATATATTATAAAAAGTATTTTATATAGTTTTAAAATTCGATCAGGCTAGACGGGTAGATCTGGAACCTAGTTTACTCGGGGTTGGAACCGAACCGAGTTGAAAAAAAAAAACTTGGTTTAACTAGTTTGATCTAGTGGGTTGACCCGATGACCCTGTTGACTAAGAAAAACCTGGTTAAAAACTCAGTTATAACTTATTAAACTTTTTTTTATTAAAAAAACATTGTTTTTATATTTTTAAAATAAACTGGACAATTTGATAATTTGGTCAAACTCAAAACTCAGATTCTGAATTGGATTGGATCTTAAAACTATGGTATTTTAAAAATACTTTTAAGAATCAATTGAGATATAATTTAAAGAAGAAACAAAGAGAAAAAAAAGAATAATTTTTTTTATGACAAACTAACTCCAATTTTTTTTTTTTTAAAAGGGAATATACTTCGATGATGACCGAATCAATCTCTTGGAATTAAGCGTCATGCATATGGAAACACGACAACTCCATAATGGGACATGAATTCATAGTAGAGCTGAGCACTGCAAAGTTACGTGGGGCATGAATTCCATATATATATATATATATATATATATATATATATGTGTGTGTTCTATGGCGATGGAAACAAGAACCAACTACTTTTTTTTTTTTGATTAATGTGAGGTGTCCGGGTTAGCTTGCGCGCATCACGACTAATCCCCACGGCCCACTGAATACCCTGCAAACCCAGCAGGCAGGTAAGGCAGCGCGGGGCTGACAGACGTGCAACGCCAGGGCTCGAACCCTGCACAGTGGCAGGAGCTAGGCTCCTGCCACCGCTAGGCCAAGCCCTTCGGTGCAAGAACCAACTACCTTATTTTGTGAGATTGTTGGGGGAGCTCTTCTTGTTGCTGTTGTTTCCATAAACAAAATACTAATCAAAAGATGCCCTCTGTTCTTAATGCCAAAAATTGGTGGAAAATTATTAAGGATAATTATTTCAAGGCTGACTATGCAACTACATAAATTCCAAAGATGACTTTTGGCTCTCAACATCTGCTTAATATCATAATCACTGAACCTGAAATTTCTTTGGAGAAGAAGGGTATGAATGTCAATTAAATTGTGAGCTCATTGCAATAATAATAATAATGAAAGACCCTACAAACTATGAAGGCCCTTTGCACTTTCAATAATCAATTATACCTTTTGTTTGGCCTCAATGTCCCACAAGTGCTCTAAATGAATGCCACTAGCAATCATTTTTTTCGTTCTTTTATTGTTCAACAAAGTACAATTAAATTTAGTACAGTATTGCAGAGCTTGAAGCATTTGCCTTTGAAAAGATGGCAGGATGTTCGGTAGAAATCTCCCACTCCACATTGTTGACTCATTTGTCAGAAGTGAGGTTCAGGGCCTCTCTCTGACTCCAAAAATCAACGACCGAACCCTTTTTTTCACGGGAAATAACGAGCAAGGCGTTTGGAATAGCTATCAACAGACAAAACGATAGAAACCTAACATTTTGACAAGAATAATTGATAATTTGATACGGATTTCCAGAAGGCATTAACTCTACTCGATCATTGTTGATTTAGAACCCGTTTGACTACGTGCTGTCATCCATGTTTTCTACGGCCAAATTAAGTAACAAATACTTGTTATTGTACATGAATCTCATAATTTATTACATTTAAAACGTAAGAAAAAAAGGAAGCAACTGGAGCTGCTTCCTGCGTATTTTATAAAAAAATCATGCTTTATTGTTCATTGAACAATTTTTTTTATAAAATAAATATAATTAATTGATTTTATTTGTATTATTCATGTAAATATAAATAATAATTTTTTTTTAAAAAATAAGTTTAAGGTAAATTAAATTTACTTATATTGTAATTTCAATTTTATTCTTAATAATATTTTATCTAATTTTGTAGTTCTTGTCGGATGAATTTTGTACGTAATAAAATTATAGATAGTTTAATAAAATAATAATTTTTTTTTACATAAAGTATGATTTATTTCATGATATAATAATAATAGTTAAATCCACAATATTTAAATTAAAAATTATTAATATTATTATATATTTTTTAAAATTATTTTATAACCTAAATTTCAAAAGCATTTTTAACCAAACACATTAAACTACTTTTTCTTTAACCTCAATTTCAACTATAGTTTTAACCATACATTTATTTTTTTAAATTAAAATACTTTTTATAAAACAACTTTTTTCAAACCACAATCATGACAATTACAGCAATACCAAACACACTCTTGCATAATTTAACCATTCAATCTAATTGGCCACAGAATGCTTGGACAACAAGAGAAGAGCTGCTCAAAACACCAGGCTACGACTATGGATGAGAAGATAACATCCATGACCTGATAACTACTGCCGCCTCCTTGCATTATCCATAAAGTCTATTTTGCAGAACCGTTGGGTACTTCGATGGACTTTCCGGTTTGGTTCAGCTCATCCCATGCCTCAACCCATGTGACCATTGCATCTGCTAGCTTGATAAAGTATTCATCAACTTTACCAAGTTTTGCCCTAACTTGCTTGGAGAGTTCAATATAGCACTTCTGAACAGTGGTGCAGTCCTTCGGAAGGATAGCAGACTGGAAAAATGGGATCAGTTCTTCTTGCCAATAGATTCCTTTGTATTCTTTCTTCAGGTTCACAAATGGGTTGCTTGCTTTGCTATGCCAGATGTAAGGCAATCCTGTCTTGACTCCCCAGCCCATGTGGTCGCAAACAACCTACAAGATTAGTAAAACATCTCTTATTTTAGCTGCAACAGATATGAAATTTGCTGGTCATAGAACAAGCTGATTTAAAGCCTAAAGAATGTACATCACTGGACAGTGATAAACACAGAGAGAGAAAGGAAGTGCTCTGTAAGAAGGGTAGAAACCTTGGTGCACCAGCCAGCCCACATATCATCATAGCGTCCAATTGGCTGACCATCACCCATGAGACCAAAGTACATTGCAGGACCAATCAACTCACGGTTAAATGCCAGATTCATGCCACACATTGGAAAGAGGGTTCCTTTTGGAATTGTCATAACGGCATCTACAAACCTGACAAACACGTGGAAAGTTAATATTTCTGTTAAATGAACATACAAAAATGACCAAGAGGTGCATTAAGGAACTTCCTACCGAGTGTTCTTCTCAAGAGGCTTGACAAGCTGGGTGGGAGCATCGTAATCTGGGATGTTGAGCCAAAGGCCATGAGATACAGCAGTGGGGACACCCTCGCGAAGGCTGAATGGATACCCACGAACAAAATCTGTACCCTCTCGGTATGGGTCATATAGGGTGTTGAAGACAAATGGAGTGGATGGAGCCAGAAGGTTCTTTATGTGCTGCTGAAGAGCATTAATTTCTTTACCAGATGGATCTTTAGCCACCTGCAATCGCATAAAGGATGTTCAACTTTGGATCTCGCCTCCAATTTCAAATTTTAAAGCACATATCTTCAGTATGCAGATCTCTCTATGCATAATGCATCCTTCTAAGATTTGAAAACTTAAAAGATATGGATAAATATTGGTGAGAAAGCAGATTGGTGCAGGGTTAATAAGCATGAATAAATACAAAAGAAAATTGTTGAAAGTCATACATATAGCAAGAGTGTCTTCTATTGTGAAGTTTTAAGCTTCTCGTTTGACAACATGATATGATATATTTCAGTGCACAAACTAAAGGTCGAAAATAATGAACTAGTAGCAAAGCTAGAATATCATTTGTTAATGCTGAACTTAAAACCATAAAGAATTCTCAGCTTGTGCAAACAACAGATCTAGATGACGAGATAAGACATGTTAAATGTAAGAGAAACACGAAATGATTTAAGATTGGGTTGCATTCTGATGGGTTGGTCTGTCAGCATTGAAAAAGATCAATATACTAATCAAAAGCCGGTCTGTTATTATTCCATGAGAAGATTGCTACTAGCTATAAACAAGAAAACAGATCCCAAGTCCAATTTGAACATGCATAAAGATCCAAAATTGTACCCAAAAATACAAATGCATTCAAGAAGAAGAAAAGAAGAAGGAAGAATTATGGTACAAGACTTACAAAGCAATCATCATCAATAGTGAAGATGTACTTCTTCTTAGAAACCAAGTAACCAAAGCACCTGCAGGCAGAATCCTTGAAGGAAATGCAAGAGGCTTTAGGACCCAAAATCCTATTAATATCATTCCTATTATAAATCTCATAATCAAAGCCTCCTGGGACTTTGATGATTTTTGAAGGGTCACCATCTTGGACTATGATAAGATGGTATGGTTGAAAGAATGGCCTCCACATCTCCAAGAAATCAAGGTTTCTGATTGTCGGGATTACAATATCAAGCTCATCTTTCAAAAGAAGTGTCGGAGAGGCACTGGTCTCAGCCATTGTTGCACAATAGTGAGAGAGGAAGAGTGGACAGATTTGGCGTTTTTCTTATGCTTATGACCTTGTACTTGCAGATAGAGAGAGAGAGCGAACAGCGTAGATATAGTGCGAGTTTAGAATTGTGTAGGCTGTTATTTTCAAAATATTTTTATTTAAAAATATATTAAAATATTTTTTTTACTTTTTAATATTAAAATATTAAAATTATTAGAAAATATTAAAACAAATCTCTTTTTTTTTAAAGAAAATTATATTTTTAAAATATATTCAAATACAATAAAAAAACATATTTCCAAACAAACATCGGTTAAGAATCATGATAAAAATATGAAGTTTTTATATATATTCTGGATTTTTCAATAATTAATGTTTCAAATAAATTTTTATTTTTATTTTATATATATATATTTTATCATCAACACTTAAATATATAACTATAATATTAACACCTAAATATTTATAATAAATATCATTTAATTTTATTTAGATATTATTTTTTATGTTTTTTCATAATCCAACAATAAATGGTATCCTATATATATACATTGTGATCTGGCTTAACAAGTGTTTTAAGAGCATTAAATAGCTTTTGCGTTTTAAAAATCTAAAATTCAATCGTCTTTATATTTAAACAAGGCTCAATTTTAATTTTATTCAAAAATTTATATTTGATTTAAATTTTGATCATATGAACACTGTATAATTTAATATCTATATTCAACCAAAATAAAAATATTATATATTGTGTTAGAAAAAAGTGTGATTATTTCAATAACATATTGTACTTTAGCTTCTTTTTTTTTCATTTTTTCATTTTTAAATTTTACTTTAGAAAAAATGTGTTAAATATTCAACATATTCTAAAATCTTTTGTTTTCTTTATGCAAGTATGTTAAATTATTTATCTTTAGAATAACTTATTATTTCATTATCCTTGTTTTTAATTTTTTTATTTAAAAAAATTATATTAAATGTTTGTTTATTTGAAGACAAATGCATCTTCTAATATGTTGATGCTAATTAATTATGCTAACATATATGTTAATATAATATTTTTTTTGTTGATAATATTAGCGTACATGTTAATGTGATATTTTCTTCTATGTTAGCTAAATTTTATGTCAAAAACAACTATATTAATGTGTATCCCAATTCTTGATTCAAGTTGACTTATCTAACTCGTGATCCAGTCGTTTTACCCAACCACATCATGAACACAAAATCATTAATGTAGAGATAACAATAATTAACTAGGGTTACAGCTTTAAAAATCACCATAATCATATTTGAAATAAAAACTAATAATCATAGCCTTTGATTATCCATTCAATTAAAAATTAACCATTTATATTTATATTTTTAAAGAAACCTAAGCAGATAAATGAATTTATAAAATTCAAATAATACCATAGCAGCACAAACATTGATAATAAAAAATATAATAATAACAATAATCAAATAGGTTTATATATAAAAACAACTTATTATACAAAATATATGTTAATTTATAATAATAACCAATATGAAAAACAAACATAAGTCAAGCCTTAATATCATGGTAAAATTTTAAAAATAAGTATTATTGAAGCATGAAATGAATTGTTAATTATTTATGATATAATTGTAATATTTTAATATTTATAACAAACATTTATAGAAATAAATGTTGTTCTTTTAGTTCAATAATTATGAAAATCATAATCATAATCTTAACCATAACCAAACCAATCATTCAATTGTTAACCATAACTATTTTAAAAAACTAAAATACTTCATTGTTTTTTGTTTTTTGTTTTTATATAATTAACCATCAATTTTGATCACTATTGTTATTTCTATGAGATGTTTGAGAGTGTATTAATGATTATTTTTTAAAGTGTTTTTTATTTAAAAATATATTAAAATAATATATATTATTTTTTTAAAAAATTATTTTTGACATCAATTATTAAAAATATTTTTAATTTTCATAAAACATCATTTGTAACGCAATTTCAAACAATGCTACATTTCAATGCAAATAGTTCTATGACACGACGAAAAGATTGATGTCTTCTCCCAAGTGTAGGAGTGTCGAAGTAATAAATAACCCGGCAAGACCGGGGTCGAACCACAGGGAGGTTAATTGTACAAATTATAAACAACAATTATAAAACAACAATAACAACAACAACAATAGTAATAATAATAATAACAATAACAATAATAATAATAATAATAATAATAATAATAATAATAATA